>NC_141542.1:44302500-44522500 GCF_021556685.1 Rattus norvegicus | reverse complement strand
GGGCTTCCCCTTCCACTGGTGCTCTTACTAGGATATTCATTGCTGCCTATGAGGTCAGAGTCCAGAGTCAGTCCATGTATAGTCTTTAGATAGTGGCTTAGTCCCTGGAAGCTCTGGTTGCTTGGCATTGTTGTACATATGGGGTGTCGAGCCCCTTCAACCTCTTCCAGTTCTTTCTCTGATTCCTTCAACGGGCGTCCTATTCTCAATTCAGTGGTTTGCTACTGGCATACGCCTCTGTGTTTGCTGTATTCTGGCTGTGTCTCTCAGGAGAGATCTACATCCGGCTCCTGTCGGCCTGCACTTCTTTGCTTCATCCATCTTGTCTAATTGGATGGCTGTATATGCATGGGCCACATGTGGGGCAGGCTCTGAATGGGTATTCCTTCTGTGTCTGTTTTAATCTTTACCTCTCTATTCCCTGCCAAGGGTATTCTTGTTCCCCTTTTAAAGAAGGAGTGAAGCATTCACATTTTGATCATCCGTCTTGAGTTTCATTTGTTCTAGGCATCTAGGGTAATTCAAGCATTTGGACTAATAGCCACTTATCAATGAGTGCATACCATGTGTGTTTTTCTGTGATTGGGTTATCTTACTCAGGATAATATTTTACAGTTCCAACCATTTGCCTACGAATTTCATAAAGTCATTGTTTGGATAGCTGAGTAATATTCCATTGTGTAGATGTACCACATTTTCTGTATCCATTCTTCTATTGAAGGGCATCTGGGTTCTTTCCAGCTTCTGGCTATTATAAATAAGGCTGCAATGAACATAGTGGAGCACGTGACTTTTTTATATGTTGGGTCATCTATTGCGTATATGCCCAAGAGACTTATAGCTGGATCCTCAGGCAGTTCAATGTCCAATTTTCTGAGGACCCTCCAGACTGATTTCCAGAATGGTTGTACCAGTCTGCAATCCCACCAAAAATGAAGGAGTGTTCCTCTTTCTCAGCATCGTCAACAGCATCTGCTGTCACCTGAGTTTTTGATCTTAGCTATTCTCACTGGTGTGAGGTGAAATCTCAGGGTTGTTTTGATTTGCATTTCCCTTATGACTAAAGATGTTGAACATTTCTTTAGGTGTTTCTCAGCCATTCGGCATTCCTCAGCTGTGAATTCTTAGTTTAGCTTTGAACCCCATTTTTAATAGGGTTATTTGTCTCCCTGCGGTCTACCTTCTTGAGTTCTTTGTATATTTTGGATATAAGGCCTCTATCTGTTGTAGGATTGGTAAAGATCTTTTCCCAATTCTGTTGGTTGCCATTTTGTCCTAACTAGAGTGTCCTTTGCCTTACAGAAGCTGTGCAGTTTTATGAGATCTCATTTGTCGATTCTTGATCTTAGAGCATAAGCCATTGGTGTTGTGTTCAGGAAATTTTTTCCAGTGCCCATGTGTTCCAGATGCTTCCCTAGTTTTTCTTCTATTAGTTTGAGTGTATCTGGTTTGATGTGGAGGTCCTTGATCCACTTGGACCTAAGCTTTGTACAGGGTGATAAGCATGCATTGATCTGCATTCTTCTACATGTTGACTTCCAGTTGAACCAGCACCATTTAGTGAAAATGCTATCTTTTTTCCATTTGATGGTTTTGGCTCCTTTGTCAAAAATCAAGTGCCCATAGGTGTGTGGGTTCATTTCTGGGTCTTCAATTCTGTTCCATTGGTCTATCTGTCTCTCTGTACCAATACCATGCAGTTTTTATCACTATTGCTCTGTAATACTGCTTGAGTTCAGGGATAGTGATTCCCCCTGAAGTCCTTTTATTGTTGAGGATAGTTTTAGCTATCCTGGGTTTTTTGTTATTCCAGATGAATTTGCAAATTGTTCTGTCTAACTCTTTGAAGAATTTGATTGGTATTTTGATGGGGATTGCATTGAATCTGTAGATCGCTTTTGGTAAATGGCCATTTTTACAATATTAATCCTGCCAATCCATGAGCATGGGAGATCTTTCCATCTTCTGAGGTCTTCTTCAATTTCTTTCTTCAGAGTCTTGAAGTTCTTATTGCACAGATCTTTTACTTGCTTGGTTAAAGTCACACCGAGGTACTTTATATTATTTGGGTCTATTATGAAGGGTGTCGTTTCCCTAATTTCTTTCTCGGCTTGTTTCTCCTTTGTGTAGAGGAAGGCTACTGATTTATTTGAGTCAATTTTATACCCAGCCACTTTGCTGAAGTTGTTTATCAGCTTAAGTAGTTCTCTGGTGGAACTTTTGGGATCACTTAAATATACTATCATATCATCTGCAAATAGTGATATTTTGAAATCTTCTTTTCCGATCTGTATCCCCTTGACCTCCTTTTGTTGTCTGATTGCTCTGGCTAGAACTTCAAGAACTATATTGAATAAGTAGGGAAAGAGTGGGCAGCCTTGTCTAGTCCCTGATTTTAGTGGGATTGCTTCAAGTTTCTCTCCATTTAGTTTAATGTTAGCAACTGTTTTGCTGTATATGGCTTTTACTATGTTTAGGTATGGGCCTTGAATTCCTATTCTTTCCAGGACTTTTATCATGAAGGGGTGTTGAATTTTGTCAAATGCGTTCTCAGCATCTAATGAAATGATCATGTGGATTTGTTCTTTCAGTTTGTTTATATAATGGATCACATTGATGGTTTTCCGTATATTAAACCATCCATGCATGCCTGGGATGAAGCCTACTTGATCATGGTGGATGATTGTTTTGATGTGCTCTTGGATTCACTTTGCCAGAATTTTATTGAGTATTTTTGCATCGATATTCATAAGGGAAATTGGTCTGAAGTTCTCTTTCTTTGTTGGGTCTTTGTATGGCTTAGGTATAAGAGTAATTGGGGCTTCATAGAAGGAATTCGGTAGTGCTCCATCCGTTTCAATTTTGTGGAATAGATTGGATAATATTGGTATTAGGTCTTCTATGAAGGTCTGATAGAATTCTGCACTAAACCCGTCTGGACCTGGGCTCTTTTTGGTTGGGAGACCTTTAATGACTTCTTCTATTTCCTTAGGAGTTATAGGGTTGTTTAACTGGTTTATCTGGTCCTGATTAACTTTGGTACCTGGTATCTGTCTTGGAAATTATCGATTTCCTGCAGATTTGCATGTTTTGTTGAATATAGGCTTTTATAGTAAGATCTGATAATTTTTTGAATTTCCTCTGAATCTGTAGTTATGTCTCCCTTTTCATTTCTGATTTTGTTAATTTGGAAACACTCTCTGTGTCCTCTTGTTAGTCTGGCTAAGGGTTTATCTATCTTGTTGATTTTCTCAAAGAACCAACTTTTGGTTCTGTTGATTCTTTCTATTGTCCTTTTTGTTTCTACTTGGTTGATTTCAGCTGTGAGTTTGATTATTTCCTGCATCTACTCCTCCTGGGTGTATTTGCTTCTTTTTGTTCTAGATCTTTTAGGTGTGCTGTCAAGCTGCTGACATGCTCTTTCCTGTTTCTTTCTGCAGGCACTCAGCACTATGAGTTTTCCTCTTAGCACAGCTTTCATTGTGTCCCATAAGTTTGGGTATGTTGTACCTTCATTTTCATTAAATTCTAAAAAAGTCTTTAATTTCTTTCTTTATTTCTTCCTTGACCAGGTTATCATTGAGTAGAGCATTGTTCAATTTCCACATATATCTGGGCATTCTTCCCTTATTGTTATTGAAAACCAGTTTTAGGCCGTGGTGGTCCGATAGCACGCATGGGATTATTTCTATCTTTCTGTACCTGTTGAGGCCCGTTTTTTGACCAATTATATGGTCAATTTTGGAGAAAGTACCATGAGGAGCTGAGAAGAAGGTATATCCTTTTGCTTTAGGATAGAATGTTCTATAAATATCTGTTAAGTCCATTTGGCTCATGATTTCTCTTAGTCTGTCTACGTCTCTGTTTAATTTCTGTTTCCATGATCTGTCCATTGATGAGAGTGGAGTGTTGAAGTCTCCTACTATTATTGTGTGCGGTGCAATGTGTGTTTTGAGCTTTAGTAAGGTTTCTTTTACGTATGTAGGTGCCCTTTTATTTGGGGCATAGATATTTAGGATTGAGAATTCATCTTGGTGGATTTTTCCTTTGATGAATATGAAGTGTCCTTCCTTAACTTTTTTGATGAATAATAGTTGAAAATTGATTTTATTTGATATTAGAATTCCTACTCCAGCTTGCTTCTTCTGACCATTTGCTTAGAAAGTTGTTTTCCAGCTTTTCACTCTGAGGTAGTGTCTGTCTTTGTCTCTGAGGTGTGTTTCCTGTAGGCAGCAGAATGCAGAGTCCTCGTTGCATATCCAGTTTGTTAATCTATGTCTTTTATTGGGGAGTTGAGGCTATTGATGTTGAGAGATATTAAGGAATAGTGATTATAGCTTCCTGTTATATTCATATTTGGATGTGAGGTTATTTTTGTGTGCTTTTCTTCTCTTTGGTTTGTTGCCAAGACGATTAGTTTCTTGTTTCTTCTAGGGTATAGCTTGCCTCCTTATGTTTGGCTTTACCATTTATTATCCTTTGTCATACTGGATTTGTAGAAAGATATTGTGTAAATTTGGTTTTGTCATGGAATATCGTCGTTTCTCCATCTATGTTAATTGAGAGTTTTGCAGGATACAGTAGCCTGGGCTGGCATTTGTGTTCTCTTAGGGTCTGTATGACATCTGTCCAGGATCTTCTGGCTTTCATAGTCTCTGGCAAAAATTCTGGTGTAATTCTGATATGTCTGCCTTTATATGTTACTTGACCTTTTTCCCTTACTGCTTTTAATATTCTTTCTTTATTTTTTGCGTTTGGTGTTTTGACTATTATGTGACTGGAGGTGTTTCTTTTCTGGTCCAATCTATTTGGAGTTCTGTAGTCTTCTTGTATGCCTATGGGTATCTCTTTTTTTAGGTTAGGGAAGTTTTCTTCTATGATTTTGTTGAAGATATTTACTGGTTCTTTGAGCTGGGAGTCTTCACTCTCTTCTATACCTAGTATCGTTATGTTTGATCTTCTCATTGAGTCCTGGACTTCCTGTATGTTTTGGACCAGTAGCTTTTTCTGCTTTACATTATCTTTGACAGTTGAGTCAATGATTTCTATGGAATCTTCTGCTCCTGAGATTCTCTCTTCCATCTCTTGTATTCTGTTGGTGAAGCTCGTATCTACAGCTCCTTGTCTCTTCTTTTGGTTTTCAATATCCAGTGTTGTTTCCATGTGTTCTTTCTTGATTGCTTCTATTTCCATTTTTAATTCCTTCAACTGTTTGTGTTTTCCTGGAATTCTTTCAGGGATTTTTGCGATTCCTCTCTGTAGGCTTCTACTTGTTCTCTAAGGGAGTTCTTCATGTCTTTCTTGAAGTCTTCCAGCATCATGATCAAATATGATTTTGAAACTAGATCTTGCTTTTCTGGTGTGTTTGGATATTCCGTGTTTGCTTTGGTGGGAGAATTGGGCTTTGATGATACCATGTATTCTCGGTTTCTGTTACTTGGTTTCCTGCGCTTGCCTCTCGCCATCAGATTATCTCTAGTGTTACTTTGTTCTGCTATTTCTGACAGGGGTAGACTGTCCTATAAGCCTGTGTTTCAGGAGTGCTGTAGACCTGTTTTCCTGTTTTCCTTCAGCCAGTTTTGGGGACAGAGTGTTCTGCTTTTGGGCGTGTAGTTTTTCCTATCTACAGGTCTTCAGCTGTTCCTGTGGGCCTGTGTCTGGAGTTCACCAGGCAGTTCACTTGCAGCAGAAAAGTTGGTCTTACCTGTGGTCCCAAGGCTCAAGTTTGCTTGTGGGGTGTTTTCCTCTGGCGTCAGAGATGTGTGCAGAGTGCCGTCTCTTCTGGTTTCCCAGGCGTGTCTGCCTCTCTGAAGGTTTAGCTCTCCCTCCCACGGGATTTTTGTGCAGAGAACTGTTTATCCGGTTTGTTCCTTCAGGTTCCGGAGGTGTCTCAGGCGCAGGGGTCCTGCTGCTCCTGGGCCCTCCCCCACAGGAACCCAGAGGCCGTATACAGTTTCCCCTTGGGCCAGGGATGTGGGCAGGGGTGGGCAGTGTTGGTGGTCTCTTCCGCTCTGCAGCCTCAGGAGTGCCCACCTCACCAGGTGGTGAGGTCTCTCTCCCACGGGGTCTCCATATTCATGTTCTTAATTTGTGAAAGCCTAATTACTAGGATTAATAATCTGTTAGATTTCTTCTAAATTAACTGAACCTTTTTTCATTACTATCAGAAAAAGTGCATTTCTGGTATCTGATTTATTGTTATCAATCTTCTAATTGATCTACTTAATACTTTTAACCATTCTTATTGTTATAATAAAATTAATTTTTGTTTTATCTTTCACTTCCTGACAGTAGATAATATTGAACATTTTTCCATAATCCTTTCTAAGTATTCTATAATAAAGATATTCTGACACTTTTAATTGTTTATTCCTTTCCATATTATTGCAAATTATGAACTTTTAAAGATTTTGAAAGTTGTGTTTAATATGATTTTTTTCATAATCATTCTCAATGACATTCTTTTTATCTCTATTATTGGTCTACTTTCTCTTCCAAACATGCTCCCTGTCCTGGCAGCACATTTGCATAGATTTGCCTTTGGGAGAGGGCATAGCCTGTCTTTCTGTCTGGTTTCTTTTGCTTAATAAGATGATGATCGGTATCAACAATTTTTCCTTTCTTTAATGGAACACAATTTCAGAATATGTATAGATAATATTCATCCGTACATTTTTCTCTTCAGAGGCACCTACACTGACTATATAACTCAGTTACTGTCAATAGTGCCACCATGACCATGGATGTTCAGGTATGTTTGGGTGTAGCTGCATGGTCCAGACATATTCCTTAAGATACAAAATGAGAGGAAATGCATGACAGTTTGACAGTTACATCTTTAGATTAAGAGAATCCCTAAACTAGATTTCTGCTGTGGCTAGAATATATATTCCCATCAAAAGTGTCCAAAAGAACTTTTATCTCATCCACTATAGCATTTGATGTGTGTGTGTGTGTGTGTGTGTGTGTGTATGTGTGTATCTAGAGGTAGTTTGATTGTACTGTATAATTTTTGTGTAATTATAACTAGGGTAAAATTTCAGTGTAGCTTCTTTATATTTTTCTCAGATGGTTGAGAATACTGAACAAATTTTCACATATTACTTGAAATTCATCTTGAGAAAACTCACCGACTCAATTATCAATTGATGATAAGGTATTTTTTGTATTTTTTTTATTTTAGCTCATAAACAGTGAGGATAGTAGTAGTTTGTTCATTGACTAACCTGCACCCCAGCAGTTGTTTTCTTTGCTGTACATTATCTTTGATGTAAATTTATCAATTCTTGCTAGTATTTCTTCCGATACTGAGTCCTAGTCTGAAAGCCCTGGCCTCTATTTATAGCTTCAAAGATTTTTCTTATTATTTTTTCCCTTCAGAAATTCAAATTTTAAAGAACTTGATCTAATTTGAACTTTTTGTGCAGGGTGATAGACATGGGCAGAGATTACGTCTCCAATGAGCAGAAATGCACATCATCCAACAATGATAATTGATTAGGCTAATTTTTTTCTCATCCAAGTCTTTTGTACATTACCAAGAATATTTGCAAGTCATTCACTCTCTTCTGTTAGTCTATGTACATATTTTTGTGCCAATGAGGGCTGCATTTGTTGGTGTAATTTACTATATAATTTGAAATCATGTATTGTGATACAATCAGCATTAGTGTTTTTGTACTGACCACTACTTTGTCAATTTTAGATTGTTTGAACACCCACACTATTTCGTGATTTTTCTATGCATCATGAATTCAGAATTATGATGGGGAATAGATAACCTTAGTTAAGTAATTTCACTGTATCATTTCTGCTGATCAAAGGTCATAGCAACAATTGATTTTATATTTTGACTTCATCCTATCACTTTTTTGAAAGGATTTATCATGTATAAGAGTTTTATAGTGTACTCATTATTGTTCTTAAATCATAAGATTATATGCCCAAATAGAAATAGTTTAGCTTCTTTCCTGTTTAATCTCCCCATTTGCTTGGGTTTTTCATGTCCTATGACTCTGACTAGAAGTAAAAACACAGTCAATATTCTTACACAAACACTTTTTCTTCATTTTCTCCATTCATTATTTCACCTGTCAATTTAATGTACACTACATTATTATATTGTGATATGAAACTTGTGTTCTCAGTTTCTTCAATGCTTTTATTATAAAGGATGTTGAAACTTGTCCCAGGTTTCTATTAACACATTTGAAATGATTATGTGGGTTGCTTTTATATTTGAATTATTATATTATATGTTTAGTTGCATAAATGGAAAACCTTGAATCTCTATAAATTATTTACTTTATTGTATGTATAGTTTTCAATGTGTGTTGAATTCCATATTAAAGTATTATACTGGTGAAACCTGCCTGAATGCTTATCAGGCTAAATGGCCTATATTTCTGTATTTTCTTATATCATTCATTTGTATAGGTGTCCTGTTAAACTGGTTTTATACAATGAATTATAAACATCCTTTTCTTTTCAGCTTCATTGACTGATTAAGGGATGTTATTGTTTAAACAACTGCTAAATTTTAGCAATAAAAGGACTAGAAAGATGGCTCAATGGTTAAAAATACTGGCTATGTGTTCAGAGAATCTGAGTTCAGTTCCCACTACCCACACCTGGTGCCTGATAACTGCCTCTAACTTTACCAGGGAATTATTTACTTATTTTATTTTATTTTATTCATGACAGATTACATGTATATACATACGTGCATATATAGATGTATACATATATATACATATGCATATGCATACACATACACATACACAACATATACCACATGGGTTTCTAATCCCCAGTAAGACCAAAATGCAGCTGCAGGTCACCTGAATCTGGAGTAACAGGCCATGGAGAGACAACAAAATAGTTTCCTAGGAACTGAACCTGGCCCCTAAGGCAAAACAACTCATGTGATTGAAGAGTGAGCCACCTCTTCAGGTTCCTCTTAGGATATCATCTGTTAAAACGTGTAAAAGTGAGTCTTTTCATTTCTGGACATTTGTCTTGAAGGAACATCTCCATTTCAATTTCCGTTTCATTCATTCTTATGGCTCTATTTATTTGGCTGACATCTGCACACTTCCGTCTGTTACACAGTATGTATCCTAAAAGTTTTCTCTTCTTGGGCTGAGTACTAACTAGAGAGATATTGCAGTAACCATTGCTGCAGAGGATTCAGATTCAGAATGCAGTGCACACATGGCAACTCACAACTATTTGTAACTCTACTTCAAGGGAGCTGGCAACCTTTTCTGGCCTCTGCAGGCTGAGATACATGTGTCACATAGAAAGGTATTCAGGTAAAGCATACATGTAAATTAAAGTTGATTTCAAAACTGCCAACTATTTTCTCTTCTTTAAAATTTTAATTTCCTGGACTGTCTTGGTTTTAATAAAAGATTTCAGAATGATCACTTACATTTCCTTGATAATTATGAATTTATTCCATTTAATCTCAGTCTAGTTTTCTACCTTTCTATTTGTCAATTGTGTTTTATTTCTATTGACCAACTTCATCTTTTGATTGTTATTATTATTCTGTTAATCTTCAGTCCTTAATTTCTATCTTAACTTCTAGAGTTTGTTTTTGTTCAATAATTTTGATTTTTCTTTGTTTATTTTTTTTCTTAGACCTTCACTTATAGGATTAAAATAATTATTTGTGATTTTTAAAAAAAATATAGTCATAGCTATAAACTTCACAGTGAGAACTGCATTTAGTACTTCTATTTTTTTTCAGTTTCCAACATTCTAATAAATATTTATTATTTTATTCCCTGGTTTTTTGTTTAGGCTAACTGATTGTTAATGACTGTTTTAGTATAATTTCTATGTTTTCATTGAATATTATGATGTGTTCTGTGAATCAGATTCATTTTGTGAGGCCTGAAGACCAGTGTCTCTCTACGCACTGACTCATGTAATTCATCTCTAAAAGTTTTGAAATTATTGCTGCCATTTTTTTCCTTTTCTTAGCCCATGGTATGTTATAAGTTTAATGATTGATCTCTGTTTGGAAAGATAAGCTTTTAATGAAACTTAATCTAGCATCTAGGTTGAATGAAATTAAACCTTGTAGTATTTCTACACTTTCGTGAATTTTAAGCATCACTTTCAAACTAAGAATATGGTAAATCATTAATACTTAAACTGCATTTCTCCATATTCAGATTTAAAACAATCTTTCTATTGTATGTGTTCCCTTTCTGTCTTTCATTCTCATTTTCTATCTTCCTTGGTTTCAAATAAAAGCTTTTTATTCTTCATTCTCCTCTTCCTTATTTTATATCCCATGCATTTCCAGTGGTTTCATCATGATTTCTAATACACCAGGAAGGTCAGTCCCAGTTGGCCTTCTACAGGATCACAAAGGTCCACAATATTGAAAAGCTCTCCCTGTTCCTCATCATATCAGCACAACACTCAGCCATGTCTTCCCAAAGGCTGTAACAAATAGGTATAGAAATCCTGTCTCAGTACATGAGCACAATGTACTATTGAAGAACATGTTCCAATATGAGAACTATAAAATTAGATACTTCATTTTAATTATAGTAGTTTTAATATGAAAGGGAGAAGGTTCTTAAGTCATTGATTCACGGGGCTTTTATTGCACCAAATGATATAAAATAATTTGCCATATTTGTTTTGATTATGGCTCACAGAGATGCCTTGCAATAACTGAGAAATTTAAATGTGTATTTTTAAAGGCTTTGCATTTACATGAACAAGAAGAAATAAAATGAAGTTTCATATCCTTTCACCTACTTTGACTTAAATTTTTAATGTCATGATTACAGCAGGATATTATAGGTTTTCTTGATGGTTGTGCATGAGACAGGTCATCATCTTTGTTTATGCCTTTGTTATGTTACAGACTTACCAATGTGGTAGAGGGAACTTCTAAGATATGATATTAATGATATTAACAATCAAACTTGTGAACTAATGAATTTATTGGGGTAACATTACTGTGGAAGAGAGAGTTACAGGAGCATGGATGACTTAAAGGCAGCCAGTACTGCCAAGGAAGGATATTATTTGAAATCCTTGAGCTTTCTGCCTGAATTATAGTTAGTTCAACAGGTTGAAGAGTCTACTAATCTCACCAAACCATACTGCTTACATAAACTTAGGATGGTAGGTTTCAGGGACTTCCTAAGACTTCTGTGATGTTTACATCCTGAAATTTAATGAGTTTTCCCTTAGATATCCTGGTATGGTGAGTGTTAGTTCAGGATGAAATGCCTAAACTTGCAAGAAATTATTAAATAGCATCCCTTCATAGTAAGCTACTACCGATGAGCTTCAGCTCTAAGTACTCAGCGAATCCTCACATTCTCTTGGTTTGCTCTTTTCTAGAGTGATGTTTGTGTTGTTTCTATATTTCTTTATTTTATTTAAGAAGAGATGCTGATCATTTTTCTGAATTCCAAATTGTCCTACATTGATTATATTGAGGATTATTTTAAAGCACTTTACATTTTAAACTAGAAATTAAACTGTTCCCAGTTTAACTTTATAGATTAGAATTCTATTCTGCCTCAAGGACTTTCCGGAGGATTTTCTTTAAAATATCTGCTGAGATGATTGTCCCTGCTTCACATCCTGATAATAATGCTTATAATCTGTCATTTTTTGAAATAAATTTTTGCTGTGTTTATGATCCTTATTTGACAGATGTTTCACCTTCTGTACACTGAACTTGTTATCCACTTGCTTTTGGATCCACTGTTTATGATAGGCTCTCTTCTGTTCTCCCAAAGTCCAGTTATTAGTATTTACCTATTTATATCTTTATGCTTTTAAAGCTTGTTCCATTCTTTGATGTTTTGTACCTTAATTCTATGTCTATGCATGTTTCTGTCTCTTTGCCAATCTTGAACTATTTTATTTTTTCGGAGCTGGGGACCGAACCCAGGGCCTTGCGTTTCCTAGGCAAGCGCTCTACCACTGAGCTAAATCCCCAACCCCCAATCTTGAATTCTTATGGTCTTCTTAAACATCTGTAAATAGCAATTTTTGCATCAATGTTTAGAAGAATAAAACCAATATTTCCTTCAGTTTTATCTACTTTTCTTTGTAGTCATAAGAAAAGTGAAGTATTTGTATCTGGCGTTGAGTGAAATATTTAAACAAAGCCTTTGGGTTAATCGATAGAAGCTGAGAAATGGTTTTGAGACTGCAACTTGAAGAAACATTGTCTCTGGGAAAGACTGCATTTGGTGCTGTGCGAGAGCTTACAGCTACACAAACCTTGGTCCTAAGATGATTCTGGCAAACTTGGAGTTTTCACTTTTGATTGTGACTAGCCATGGTCAAAAAGGACTGATATTTGTGTGGGTTGTCTGCTCTCCCGGGCATCAAGGGCAAGATAACTTTGGTAGTTGGAACATTTCCCAGCCTCAATTAATTTTGTGTAATGATTGAATAAAAATAAATGGAGTGAATAGTCAGGGTCAGTCTTTTTTCCAAGAGTGCTGAACCTCTCTGATCCTTCAGAAAATGAAGGCTTATCATCTTGGTGAGCTTCTCTCTCTACTGCAACAGCTATGATTAACATCAAACAATATTTCTTTCTTTTTGTTCCAGTATAATTTGTGGGTTTTTTTTTTGACACAACTAACCATGTGTATATTATTCAAAGTGTTCAGGAGTACTTTCAGCAATTTTTTTGTTCTTTAGCCAATTTTCATCTAGTTAATTAATTTTTTAACTAAAGAATTTTTATGATTCATTATTGTAGATATTATACTTCTATAATCATAGCTCATTTGAATTCTGTATTTGTTGAAGTGGGCATAAATTTTCATTTTGCCTGTCGTGTGTGTGTGTGTGTGTGTGTGTGTGTGTGTGTGTGTGTGTGTGTGTGCTTGGGTGCATGTGAGAGACAGAGAGAAAGAAATGGTGGATGCTATATCATAGCTACTCTAATATTAATTCCCCACTTTCCAATATATCAATGCTGCATTCTTGTATAGTGATTGTCTGGAGTATTCCAGTTACACTTATTTCCCTGTGTGTGGAGATTGTGATCATGAACCTTCAGTGTTTCACCATCACTGAAAAAGCTATAGTTTATAAGATCTATTCTGACTGTCACTTTCCCTGGTCACACCCAGGTCCCAAGTTGGCCTAATTGCTATTGGATTCCATTTGCTGATTTCAACAATGCCTTGTGACACAAACTGATCCAGTTAAGCCAAAATTCTGTTTGAATGAAGATTTGAGGTGGAAGTCTGAGATTTGTTCACAATTCAAATGTTCTAGTTACCACTCTGTTGCTTCCTGGTGAATGCACCAGGCTAAGTTTCTTACCAGTATAGACACCAACTTTCCTAATTTTTTTCTTTACTTTTTCCTTTTTTTGTCAGAACTTTTGTTCTTTACCTCGATTTTTAACTTTAATTTTACTAATTATTTCAAATAAAGTAATATTATGTGGACCTGAAAAGTTTGTAGTTTTATAATGAATTTCAGAGTCTAAATAAAGTTTCAAGAATTCCAGAACAGACTTCTAAGTCAGTAACTGTTTCCTTCTCAGTGCCACATTTCCCTAGAACAGAGTGATGGGAACCATAATTTTCTGGATCATCCATCAAGAAATCTGTTTTTTAAATGAACATTCAAACTTCTCCTGTGCTGCCCATAAGATAAATCTCCATGTTATAACTTGTTTCAAATGAAACAAGCTTTAAAACATCTGGAATCTGTACAAGACTGCAATATATAGCTATAGAGTATAAGAAATTATAATTATAGAGTATAAGAAATATACAGCTATAGAGTATAAGAAATTCTAGAGATGGATCTATGAGGAAAGTGGAGCATGGAGGAGGGAGTGTGGTTTTGGTCTGTATTCATGACATCATGACGTGGAGTTCTTACCCTCCTTGTTTGGGTGTGAAGAAATGGTTCTTGCTCATACTTTCTTTCTTTACATTTCACCACTTTTAACATTCTTTCTGACCTATATTTACATAAAACATCTCCAGGAGCTTTTCCAATCACTTTCACCAGCAGTAGTTGCTTCATTGGAAATGTAGCTCATGGGTGTTCTCGTGAATTTATTGATATATTAATTCTCCTTTTATATTTTATTTTTTATACTCCAGATTTTATACCTCTCCAAGTCCACCCTCTGACTATTTCACATCTCATACTTCCCACACACACCCCTCCCCCATCTTCACAATGATGTCCTTAACCCCCAATCCCCACTCCACCAGATCTCCTCACTCCCTGGAACCTCCAGTCTCTCGAGGGTTAGGTGCATCTTCTCTGACTGAACCTAGACCCAGCAGTCCTCTGCTATATATGTGTTGAGGGCTTCATATCAGCTGGTGTATGCTGCCTGGTTGGTGATCCAGTGACTGAGAGATCTCAGGGGTCCAGGTTAATTGAGACTGCTGGTCCTTTAACTGGGTCAGCCTCCTGCTCAGCTTCTTCCAGATTATCTCTAATTCAACCACAAGGGTCAGCAGTTTCTGTTCATTGATTGGGTGTAAATATCTGTATCTGACTCTCTCAGCTGCTTGTTGGGTCTTTCCATCTTTCATGATAGACCCCCTTTTGTGAGAAGTCCATAGCCTCAGTAATGTCAGGCCTCGGGACTGCCCCTTGAGCTGGATCCTACTTTGGGCCTGTCACGGGATATATTAATTTCTATCAGTGCATGAAATTATCCTATATTCAAAGGCTACATTATGATTTTAATTATATGCTATTCTAGAAAAAATACAGTTAAGAAGATTGTCAAAATATTGCTGTCAGGATTTGAGGGGAAGCAAAAATAAACTAAAGACAAAAACATTCAATAATTATATATATGAGTCAATGTTTAATACTTATTTGTCTGAGTAGTTTTTACATGTGTGCATCTCTGTACTGCATGAATACCTGGTGCCCTCAGAAATTGAAAAGAGCATAGGATTCCCTAAAACTGTGTTATGTAGGGTTGCTACCATCTATGAGAATATTAGTGGTGAAAATGGTTCCTCTGCAAGAGTGAGTGCTTCTAATTGCTAACCCCTCTCTTTGGCACTAACAGAGACTATTTCAGACTGTGAAATTGCCATGATACTACAATGGCAGGACATTTTATATCTGTCCATATCCTAAATAAGAAGTGTTTATGAGTTATGATAATGATGCTTCAGTATAGGAGCAACATCTCTAAGAAACGGATTGTTTAGGGAGCTCTAGGAATGTGGTGGAATGTCCTTGCACTGAGGCAAGGAGTGAAATTTGCTATGAATCTAAAACTTTTCCAATAATAAAAGTCTGTTTAAAATCCAATTTATGTCACTTAACAAATGTTACACTACTAATGCACTTTCAGATTTAAACCATAACATAAATCTGTGCAATTATTAATATTTTAATCATAATACTCATATGCTTAAACATAAATTGTTTAATAATATTCTAAAAGTTTTGTGTGCATTATGAAGAAAAATTTCATTCATGTGGCATATGCACCACTTAATGTTCTAATTTCTGATTAAATGCTACAGTTCATCTTTCACGGTTGATCTTGTACCTTCAAGTGTATCATGATCATATTCTATTTGGCCCATTTTGCATGATGTGTTCTCTACTTGGGACACGTGCACATAAATTTTGTGATAATTTTGAGATTCCTCCTCAGTCTCACAGAGAAGAGCTCTAGTATTGCTGTTTATCCCACGTAATCTGAGACGGATGTCTACTTTCCTTGTAAAGTGAAGACTTAAACACAGAGAAAGTTAGCTTCTCGAAGCATAGATAATTATCTCTGTAAATCTAACATCTAGAGTAAACCTTAGTTCACTAAAAACATTGGAAAGGGAGGGAGTCTGGTTGCACATGTCTGAGAGTGTATGCAAGGGCAAATGGCACATGTATGTACATGTACATTAAGAACAAAAGTCAGCCTCATCTATCCTGCCACAGATACTATCCACCTTGTTTTGTGATCAGGGTCTTTTGCTGAAATCTGTGGCTCCATGATTAGGCTAAACTTTCTTGACAGCAAACTCCAGGGATCTTCTGGTCTCTGCTTCTCCGACACTGGAATTACAATGGTCAGCCACACATGAAACTTCACACTGAAGTGAAACTTCTGTCCTCATACTTGCTCTGCAAGAACTACACACGCTACACACCCAGCCTTTCTCCTACCTCCAATCTATTTACTTTTTGGAGACAACATTGTTCCACTGTATCCCTGAAGGCAAATGCTGTTTATGTCACATCTGTAACTGCAGTAATCCATCTCCAGAACTTACTTGTGTAGTTACCTAAGTAATTTTGTTCTTTCCATTTTGGGATGATTACCATTAAATTTCAGGTGAGGCATTATTACTATGTAAACAAATAAATCTATAGATAACACTTTTTTTTTCTTTTCGGATGTAATAGAACAACCAAGGTGAAATCTGAAGTTAACTAAGCAGATTATTCTTGAATTATTTTATAATGTGTGTATCATTTGGGCTCTCTGAGTGATGAACTAGTGAATTTCATGACACTCTTCTTTAAACAATTAATGTAGTTCAGTGAAGAATGACATTAGGATTCGATCAAATGACATATACTTTGTGGTTTTAAACTATTCAGTGCATAGTGGTGTTTACAAGGGCAGTGGGTGTTTCATTCAGGTTTCAGACATCTAAACCTCAGACAATCTATATTCATGAATCTGAAAGAACTCAGTCACACAACTTCTTGAAGAATTTCCCAATAATTGGTATTCACCCCTAATGCTGATTGTACATGCAAGGACATGTTCTGAGGTACTAAAATATTTACTATACATTTATAGTAATATATATATATATATATACATATATATATATTTGCTCGAGGAAGTGACATCTGCAATTATATGATAAAGTTATATTCCATGATGTCCTATAAATACATACTCAAATTTGCATAATAATAACTACATATTATAGATATATATGTAATTAAAGAAATAGAACATAAATTATATATAATATTATAGATAATATATTATATTACATAAAATGTATATATAAATATATTCTTGAAATGGTTTATGTCTCTTCACTTTTGGAAAAAGTATTACTGAAATTTCCTTGATATAACATATATTTTATCATAGATTTGTTCATTCATTCCTCATTTGGCACATACATATTATAGTATATACTACCCTAGGAAGTAAGAAAATGTTACTGGATCCCATAGTTACAGGTAATTTCTCAGGTAGAATTTATGTAGTAAGAAGGGAGGGGAGGTCCTTGGTCCTGTAGAGGCTTGATGCCCCAGCAGAGGGGGATGCTAAAGCAGTGAGGCAGGACTGGGTGAGTGGGTGAGTGGAGGAGAACCCTCATAGAGGCAAAAGGGAGCAGGAATGGGATGGGGGGAATGCAGAGGGGAGACCAGGAATGGGGACAACATTTGAAATGTAAATGAATAAAATAACCAATAAGAAAAAAGATAGAAAGATAAATAACGCCTGTAAAGTGAAACCTAATATAAAACTATTATCAAACATGAGTTTTGCTTTTTAAAATGTTATAGAAATTAATCTGACTTTCATTTATTCCCATAATTCCACATAAAAATTAAAAGCGAGAGCTGACAACACAAAGTTGTCCTCTCCACGCAGGCCATGACAGATATGCCTATACAGATTCAGCACAGCAGGAGTGTACACACAGATGTGCATACAGAAATGGTAAGTTCTGTCTGAAAATTAATCTCATGAAATTCTTGCAAAATACGGAAATTTCATAAAATTTCTAAATTAGAAGAATATTTCTGAGACTTGACTCATCATTAAGGTAAGATGTTTTAGTAATATTGTTTTAATTAAATACTATATCTGAGAGAATATTTACACTTTGGCTACTATTCAAAAATTGATGTCAAGACAGTTGGGGATATGGTTCCTACCTAACTGAAATAGGTTAATAACTTTTCATTATCTATGATGACAGTTTCATGAATGAGTCAACCAAACAATGGGAGAGAATTAGCTTGGATTTTAATTTATAACTCATAAGTTTAACTCACAACTTCAAGAATATATGCTAACTAAATCTTACTATTGTAATGCTCTGTGGATGACAATTCATATTTGTACAATCTACTTGGTTCAAATTCCAACCCAAATACATAACTGTAAGGCTTTACTCACATTGATTTTAAATCCCTTCATTTGTTTCTGATATATTTTAGAAATGGTACTGGGGAGCATTGATTACTTTTTTATATGAATGGTGCTCTTGGATATAATAGGATTATTTTCAGTGTTCTATAAAATATGGTTACCTTTAGTTAATAAATAACAATGTAGTGTTCCTTTGTTTCCAAGGATGACAGAAGTTAAATCAGAGTACAGAGAAGACAACAGATGATTTAAGGGCCAGCAGGATAGCTCAGTGTCTAAATTGCCTTGTGTATTAAACATGAGAACCTGAGTTTTGGTCCTTAACAACTATAAAAGCTGGCATAGCACTAGTCCTTCTTATCACCAGAACTGGAGAAAGGGTTTGAAAACTTCCTATAATTCAGTCAGAGTAACTAACTCAAGCCGGGCAATCTAACTGAATCAGTTATCTCCATGTTCAGTGACACTCAGTCTGTCTCAAAACACAAAACAAAACATGGTAAACGGAAAGTACCTCTGTTAAGGCATAGCCACAGTACAGCTGGATTGACACATAGACAGCCCTCACAGACACACACCAAATATTATAATTGAAACATTTGCTGCTGTTTTACTATATTTTTCAATAAAATAGCTGTCATCGTAAGCCATTCATTTCGTTCTCTGTGGAATTAACTTCTTGCTACAATAATTCATGGGTATGATTCTTATACATTTTGTACAATGTTTAATGATGTCATGCGGCAAAGACAAATAAAGTGCATGTTGAATGAAAAAATGTTCTTCAAAATCCTCTGGGATTACTGGATAATGCTGGCCTTGGAGACCATTTATTGATAGTCAAACCTGAGATCTGTGAAATTCCGTCAAAGCTATGGAGAATAAACAGGGTACTTTAAAACTTATATGTAGCGGATCCTGGCCCACAGGAGCCCTCTGCTCCCCATGGGAGAGAGACCTCACCGCCTGGTCAGGTGGGCACTCCTGAGGCTGCAGAGCAGAAGAGACTACCAACACTGCCCACCACTGCCCACATCCCTGGCCCAAGAGGAAACTGTATACAGCCTCTGGGTTCCCGTAGAGGAGGGCCCAGGAGCAGCAGCAGGACCGCTGCGTCTGAGACACTGCCAGAACCTGAAGGACCTACCGGATAAACAGTTCTCTGCACCCAAATCCCCTGGGAGGGAGAGCTAAACCTACAGAGAGGCAGACACACCTCCAGACACAGGGCCACAGAAACAGCTGAAGACCCGTAGATAGGAAAAAATACAGGCCCGAGAGCAGAACACTCTATCCCCATAACTGGCTGAAAGAAAAAAGGAAAACAGGTCAACAGCACTCCTGACACGCAGGCTTATAAGACAGTCTACTCACTGTCAGAAATAGCAGAACAAAGTAACACTAGAGATAATCTGATGGCGAGAGGCAAGAGCAGGAAACCAAGCAACAGAAACCAAGACTACATGGCAACATCAGAAACCAATTCTCCCACCAAAGCAAACACGGAATATCCAAAACACCAGAAAAGCAAGATCTAGTTTCGAAATCATATTTGATCATGATGCTGGAGAACTTCAAGAAAGACATGAAGAACTCCCTTAGAGAAACACAGGAAAACATTAATAAACAAGTAGAAGCCTACAGAGAGTAATCACAAAAATCCCTGAAAGAATTCCAGGAAAACACAATCAAACAGTTGAAGGAATTAAAAATGGAAATAGAAGCAATCAAGAAAGAACACATGGAAACAACCCTGGATATAGAAAACCAAAAGAAGAGACAAGGAGCTGTAGATACGAGCTTCACCAACAGAATACAAGAGATGGAAGAGAGAATCTCAGGAGCAGAAGATTCCATAGAAATCATTGACTCAACTGTCAAAGATAATGTAAAGCGGAAAAAGCTACTGGTCCAAAACATACAAGAAATCCAGGACTCAATGAGAAGATCAAACCTAAGGATAATAGGTATAGAAGAGAGTGAAGACTCCCAGCTCAAAGGACCAGTAAATATCTTCAACAAAATCATAGAAGAAAACTTCCCTAACCTAAAAGAAGAGATACCCATAGGCATATAAGAAGCCAACAGAACTCCAAATAGATTGGACCAGAAAAGAAACACCTCCAGTCACATAATAGTCAAAACACCAAACGCACAAAATAAAGAAAGAATATTAAAAGCAGTAAGGGAAAAAGGTCAAGTAACATATAAAGGCAGACACATCAGAATCACACCAGACTTTTCGCCAGAAAATATGAAGGCAAGAAGATCCTGGACTGATGTCATACAGACCCTAAGAGAACACAAATGCCAGCCCAGGTTACTGTATCCTGCAAAACTCTCAATTAACATAGATGGAGAAACCAAGATATTCCATGACAAAACCAAATTTACACAGTATCTTTCTACAAATCCAGCACTACAAAGGATAATAAATGGTAAAGCCCAACATAAGGAGGCAAGCTAAACCCTAGAAGAAGCAAGAAACTAATCCTCTTGGCAACAAAACAGAAGAAAAGCACACAAACATAACCTCATATCCAAATATGAATATAACAGGAAGCAATAATCACTATTCCTTAATATCTCTCAACATCAATGGCCTCAACTCCCCAATAAAAAGAAATAGATTAACAAACTGGATACGCAATGAGGACCCTGCATTCTGCTGCCTACAGGAAACACACCTCAGAGACAAAGACAGACACTACCTCAGAGTGAAAGGCTGGAAAATAATTTTCCAACCTAATGGTCAGAAGAAGCAAGCTGGAGTAGCCATTCTAATATCAAATAAAATCAATTTTCAACTAAAATTCATCAAAAAAGATAAGGAAGGACACTTCATATTCATCAAAGGAAAAATCCACCAAGATGAACTCTCAATCCTAAGTATCTATGCCCCAAATACAAGGGCATCTACATACATAAAAGAAACCTTACTAAAGCTCAAAACACACATTGCACCTCACAAAGTAATAGTAGGAGACTTCAACACCCCACTCTCATCAATGGACAGATCATGGAAACAGAAAATAAACAGAGACGTAGACAGACTAAGAGAAGTCATGAGCCAAATGGACTTAACAGATATTTATAGAACATTCTATCCTAAAGCAAATGTATATACCTTTTTCTCAGCTCCTCATGGTACTTTTTCCAAAATTGACCATATAATTGGTCAAAAAACGGGCCTCAACAGGGACAGAAAGACAGAAATAAACCCATGCGTGTTATTGGACCACCACAGCCTAAAACTGGTCTTCAATAACAATAAGGGAAGAATGCCCACATATACGTGGAAATTGAACAATGCTCTACTCAATGATAACCTGGTCAAGGAAGAAATAAAGAAAGAAATTAAAGACTTCCTAGAATTTAATGAAAATGAAGGTACCACATACCAAAACTTATGGGACACAATGAAAGCTGTGCAAAAAGGAAAACACATATCTCTGCGTGCCTGCAGAAAGAAACAGGAAAGAGCATATGTCAGCAGCTTGACAGCACACCTAAAAGCTCTAGAACAAAAAGAAGCAAATATACCCAGGAGGAGTACAAGTTAGGAAATAATCAAACTCAGAGCTGAAATCAACCAAGTAGAAACAAAAAGGACAATAGAAAGAATCAACAGAACCAAAAGTTGGTTCTTTGAGAAAAACAACAAGATAGATGAACCCTTAGCCAGACTAACGAGAGGACACAGAGAGTGTGTCCAAATTAACAAAATCAAAAATGAAAAGGGAGACATAACTACAGATTCAGAGGAAATTAAAAAAAAATCAACAGATTTACTATAAAAGCCTATATTCAACAAAACTTGAAAATCTACAGGAAATGGACAATTTCCAAGACAGATACCAGGTCTCGAAGTTAAATCAGGACCAGATAAACCAGTTAAACAACCCCATACTGCTAAGGAAATAGAAGCAGTCATTAAAGGTCTACCAACCAAAAAGAGCCCAGGTCCAGATGGGTTTAGTGCAGAATTCTATCAGAACTTCATAGAAGACCGCATACCAATATTATCCAAACTATTTCACAAAATTGAAACAGATGGAGCACTGCCGAATTCCTTCTATGAAGCCAAAATTACTCTTATACCTAAACCAAACAAAGACCCAACAAAGAAAGAGAACTACAGACCAATTTCCCTTATAAATATCGACGCAAAAATACTCAATAAAATACTGGCAAAGTGAATCCAAGAGCACATCAAAACAATCATCCACCATGATCAAGTAGGCTTCATCCCAGGCATGCAGGGATGGTTTAATATACGGAAAACCATCAACGTGATCCATTATATAAACAAACTGAAAGAACAAATCCACATGATCATTTCATTAGATGCTGAGAAAGCATTTGACAAATTTCAACACCCCTTCATGATAAACGTCCTGGAAAGAATAGGAATTCAAGGCCCATACCTAAACATAGTAAAAGCCATATACAGCAAAACAGTTGCTAACATTAAACTAAATGGAGAGAAACTTGAAGCAATCCCACTAAAATCAGGGACTAGACAAGGCTGCCCACTCTCTCCCTACTTATTCAATATAGTTCTTGAAGTTCTAGCCAGAGCAATCAGACAACAAAAGGAGGTCAAGGGGATACAGATCGGAAAAGAAGAAGTCAAAATATCACTATTTGCAGATTATATGATACTATATTTAAGTGATCCCAAAAGTTCCACCAGAGAACTACTAAAGGTGATAAACAACTTCAGCAATGTGGCTGGGTATAAAATTAACTCAAATAAATCAGTAGCCTTCCTCTACACAAAAGAGAAACAAGCCGAGAAAGAAATTAGGGAAACGATACCCTTCATAATAGACCCAAATAAGATAAAGTACCTCGGTGTGACTTTAACCAAGCAAGTAAAAGATCTGTACAATAAGAACTTCAAGACTCTGAAGAAAGAAATTGAAGAAGACCTCAGAAGATGGAAAGATCTCCCATGCTCATGGATTGGCAGGATTAATATAGTAAAAATGGCCATTTTACCAAAAGCGATCTTCAGATTCAATGCAATCCCCATCAAAATACCAATCAAATTCTTCAAAGAGTTAGACAGAACAATTTGTAAATTCATCTGGAATAACAAAAAACCCAGGATAGCTAAAACTATCCTCAACAATAAAAGGACTTCAGGGGGAATCACTATCCCTGAACTCAAGCAGTATTACAGAGCACTAGTGATAAAAACTGCATGGTATTGGTACAGAGACAGACAGATAGACCAATGGAACAGAATTGAAGACCCAGAAATGAACCCACTCAGCTATGGGCACTTGACTTTTGACAAAGGAGCCAAAACCATCAAATGGAAAAAAGATAGCATTTTCAGCAAATGGTGCTGGTTCAACTGGAAGTCAACATGTAGAAGAATGCAGATCAATGCATGCTTATCACCCTGTACAAATCTTAGGTCCAAGTGGATCTAGGACCTCCACATCAAACCAGATACACTCAAACTAACTGAAGAAAAACTAGGGAAGCATCTCAAACACATGGGCTCTGGAAAAAATTTCCTGAACAAAACACCAATGGCTTATGCTCTAAGATCAAGAATCGACAAATGGGATCTCATAAAACTGCAAAGCTTCTGTAAGGCAAAGGACACTGTGGTTAGGACAAAACGACAACCAACAGATTGGGAAAAGATCTTTACCAATCCTACAACAGATAGAGGCCTTATATCCAAAATATACAAAGAACCCAAGAAGTTAGACCGCAGGGAAACAAATAACCCTATTAAAAATGGGGTTCAGAGCTAAACAAAGAATTCACAGCTGAGGAATGCCGAATGGCTGAGAAACACCTAAAGAAATGTTCAACATCTTTAGTCATAAGGGAAATGCAAATCAAAACAACCCTGAGATTTCACCTCACACCAGTGAGAATGGCTAAGATCAAAAACTCAGGTGACAGCAGATGCTGGCGAGGATGTGGAGAAAGAGGAACACTCCTCCATTGTTGGTGGGATTGCAGACTGGTAAAACCATTCTGGAAATCAGTCTGGAGGTTCCTCAGAAAATTGGACATTGAACTGCCTGAGGATCCAGCTATACCTCTCTTGGGCATATACCCAAAAGATGCCTCAACATATAAAAGAGACACGTGCTCCACTATGTTCATCGCAGCCTTATTAATAATAGCCAGAAAATGGAAAGAACGCAGATGCCCTTCAACAGAGGAATGGATACAGAAAATGTGGTACATCTACACAATGGAATATTACTCAGCTATCAAAAACAACGACTTTATGAAATTCGTAGGCAAATGGTTGGAACTGGAAAATATCATCCTGAGTGAGCTAACCCAATCACAGAAAGACATACATGGTATGCACTCATTGATAAGTGGCTATTAGCCCAAATGCTTGAATTACCCTAGATCCCTAGAACAAACGAAACCCAAGACGGATGATCAAAATGTGAATGCTTCACTCCTTCTTTAAATGAGGAAAAAGAATACCCTTGGCAGGGAAGGGAGAGGCAAAGATTAAAACAGGGACTGAAGGAACACCCATTCAGAGCCTGCCCCACATGCGGCCCATACATATACAGCCACCCAATTAGACAAGATGGATGAAGCAAAGAAGTGCAGACCGACAGGAGCCGGATGTAGATCGCTCCTGAGAGACACAGCCAGAATACAGCAAATATAGAGGCGAATGCCAGCAGCAAACCACTGAACTGAGAATAGGTCCCCTATTGAAGGAATCAGGGAAAGAACTGGAAGAGCTCGAAGGGGCTCGAGACCCCAAAAGTACAACAATGCCAAGCAACCAGAGCTTCCAGGGACTAAGCCACTACCTAAAGACTATACATGGACAGACCCTGGACTCTGACCCCATAGGTAGCAATGAATATCCTAGTAAGAGCACCAGTGGAAGGGGAAGCCCTGGGTCCTGCTAAGACTGAACCCCCAGTGAACTAGTCTATGGGGGGAGGGCGGCAATGGGGGGAGGGTTGGGAGGGGAACACCCATAAGGAAGGGGAGGGGGGAGGGGGATGTTTGCCCGGAAACCGGGAAAGGGAATAACACTCGAAATGTATATAAGAAATACTCAAGTTAATAAAAAAATAAATAAATAAAAAAATTTGTTGCATAATGTCATAAAAAAATTTGGGGTTCTGAGCTAAACATAGAATTCACAGCTGAGGAATGCCAAATGGCTGAGAAACACCTAAAGAAATGTTCAACATCTTTAGTCATAAGGGAAATGCAAATCAAAACAACCCTGAGATTTCACCTCATACCAGTGCGATTGGCTAAGATCAAAAGCTGTGCTAAGAGGAAAACTCATAGCGCTGAGTGCCTGCAGAAAGAAACAGGAAAGAGCATATGTCAGCAGCTTGACAGCACACCTAAAAGCTCTAGAACAAAAAGAAGCAAATACACCCAGGAGGAGTAGAAGGCAGGAAATAATCAAACTCAGAGCTGAAATCAACCAAGTAGAAACAAAAAGGACCATAGAAAGAATCAACAGAACCAAAAGTTGGTTCTTTGAGAAAATCAACAAGATAGATAAACCCTTAGCCAGACTAACGAGAGGACACAGAGAGTGTGTCCAAATTAACAAAATCAGAAATGAAAAGGGAGACATAACTACAGATTCGGAGGAAATTCAAAAAATCATCAGATCTTACTATAAAAACCTATATTCAACAAAATTTGAAAATCTTCAGGAAATGGACAATTTC
Organism: Rattus norvegicus; assembly: GCF_021556685.1. Lineage (NCBI taxonomy): Eukaryota > Metazoa > Chordata > Mammalia > Rodentia > Muridae > Rattus > Rattus norvegicus. The sequence goes on along the minus strand of NC_141542.1, from coordinate 44,496,652 downwards.
CTAGACAGATACCAGGTATCGAAGTTAAATCAGGAACAGATAAACCAGTTAAACAACCCCATAACTCCTAAGGAAATAGAAGCAGTCATTAAAGGTCTCCCAACCAAAAAGAGCCCAGGTCCAGACGGGTTTAGTGCAGAATTCTATCAAACCTTCATAGAAGACCTCATACCAATATTATCCAAACTATTCCACAAAACTGAAACAGATGGAGCCCTACCGAATTCCTTCTACGAAGCCACAATTACTCTTATACCTAAACCACACAAAGACACAACAAAGAAAGAGAACTTCAGACCAATTTCCCTTATGAATATCGACGCAAAAATACTCAATAAAATTCTGGCAAACCGAATTCAAGAGCACATCAAAACAATCATCCACCATGATCAAGTAGGCTTCATCCCAGGCATGCAGGGATGGTTTAATATACGGAAAACCATCAACGTGATCCATTATATAAACAAACTGAAAGAACAGAACCACATGATCATTTCATTAGATGCTGAGAAAGCATTTGACAAAATTCAACACCCCTTCATGATAAAAGTCCTGGAAAGAATAGGAATTCAAGGCCCATACCTAAACATAGTAAAAGCCATATACAGCAAACCAGTTGCTAACATTAAACTAAATGGAGAGAAACTTGAAGCAATCCCACTAAAATCAGGAACTAGACAAGGCTGCCCACTCTCTCCCTACTTATTCAATATAGTTCTTGAAGTTCTAGCCAGAGCAATCAGACAACAAAAGGAGATCAAAGGGATACAGATCGGAAAAGAAGAGGTCAAAATATCACTATTTGCAGATGACATGATAGTATATTTAAGTGATCCCAAAAGTTCCACCAGAGAACTACTAAAGCTGATAAACAACTTCAGCAAAGTGGCTGGGTATAAAATTAACTCAAATAAATCAGTTGCCTTCCTCTATACAAAAGAGAAACAAGCCGAGAAAGAAATTAGGGAAACGACACCCTTCATAATAGACCCAAATAATATAAAGTACCTCGGTGTGACTTTAACCAAGCAAGTAAAAGATCTGTACAATAAGAACTTCAAGACACTGAGGAAAGAAATTGAAGAAGACCTCAGAAGATGGAAAGATCTCCCATGCTCATGGATTGGCAGGATTAATATGGTAAAAATGGCCATTTTACCAAAAGCAATCTACAGATTCAATGCAATCCCCATCAAAATACCAATCCAATTCTTCAAAGAGTTAGACAGAACAATTTGCAAATTCATCTGGAATAACAAAAAACCCAGGATAGCTAAAGCTATCCTCAACAATAAAAGGACTTCAGGGGGAATCACTATCCCTGAACTCAAGCAGTATTACAGAGCAATAGTGATAAAAACTGCATGGTATTGGTACAGAGACAGACAGATAGACCAATGGAATAGAATTGAAGACCCAGAAATGAACCCACACACCTATGGTCACTTGATTTTTGACAAAGGAGCCAAAACCATCCAATGGAAAAAAGATAGTATTTTCAGCAAATGGTGCTGGTTCAACTGGAGGGCAACATGTAGAAGAATGCAGATCGATCCATCCTTATCACCCTGTACAAAGCTTAAGTCCAAGTGGATCAAGGACCTCCACATCAAACCAGACACACTCAAACTAATAGAAGAAAAACTAGGGAAGCATCTGGAACACATGGGCACTGGAAAAAATTTCCTGAACAAAACACCAATGGCTTATGCTCTAAGATCAAGAATCGACAAATGGGATCTCATAAAACTGCAAAGCTTCTGTAAGGCAAAGGACACTGTGGTTAGGACAAAACGGCAACCAACAGATTGGGAAAAGATCTTTACCAATCCTACAACAGATAGAGGCCTTATTTCCAAAATATACAAAGAACTCAAGAAGTTAGACCGCAGGGAAACAAATAACCCTATTAAAAAATGGGGTTCAGAGCTAAACAAAGAATTCACAGCTGAGGAATGCCGAATGGCTGAGAAACACCTAAAGAAATGTTCAACATCTTTAGTCATAAGGGAAATGCAAATCAAAACAACCCTGAGATTTCACCTCACACCAGTGCGATTGGCTAAGATCAAAAACTCAGGTGACAGCAGATGCTGGCGAGGATGTGGAGAAAGAGGAACACTCCTCCATTGTTGGTGGGATTGCAGACTGGTAAAACCATTCTGGAAATCAGTCTGGAGGTTCCTCAGAAAATTGGACATTGAACTGCCTGATGATCCAGCTATACCTCTCTTGGGCATATACCCAAAAGATGCCTCAACATATAAAAGAGACACGTGCTCCACTATGTTCATCGCAGCCTTATTTATAATAGCCAGAAGCTGGAAAGAACCCAGATGCCCTTCAACAGAGGAATGGATACAGAAAATGTGGTACATCTACACAATGGAATATTACTCAGCTATCAAAAACAACGAGTTTATGAAATTCGTAGGCAAATGGTTGGAACTCAAAATATCACCCTGAGTGAGCTAACCCAATCACAGAAAGACATACATGGTATGCACTCATTGATAAGTGGCTATTAGCCCAAATGCTTGAATTACCCTAGATCCCTAGAACAAACGAAACTCAAGACGGATGATCAAAATGTGAATGCTTCACTCCTTCTTTAAATGAGGAAAAAGAATACCCTTGGCAGGGAAGGGAGAGGCAAAGATTAAAACAGAGACTGAAGGAACACCCATTCAGAGCCTGCCCCACATGTGGCCCATACATATACAGCCACCCAATTAGACAAGATGGATGAAGCAAAGAAGTGCAGACCGACAGGAGCCGGATGTAGATCGCTCCTGAGAGACACAGCCAGAATACAGCAAATATAGAGGCGAATGCCAGCAGCAAACCACTGAACTGAGAATAGGTGCCCTATTGAAGGAATCAGGGAAAGAACTGGAAGAGCTTGAAGGGGCTCGAGACCCCAAATGTACAACAATGCCAAGCAACCAGAGCTTCCAGGGACTAAGCCACTACCTAAAGACTATACATGGACTGACCCTGGACTCTGACCCCATAGGTAGCAATGAATATCCTAGTAAGAGCACCAGTGGAAGGGGAAGCCCTGGGTCCTGCTAAGACTGAACCCCCAGTGAACTAGTCTATGGGGGGAGGGCGGCAATGGGGGGAGGGTTGGGAGGGGAACACCCATAAGGAAGGGGAGTGGGGAGGGGGATGTTTGCCCGGAAACCGGGAAAGGGAATAACACTCGAAATGTATATAAGAAATACTCAAGTTAATAAAAAAATAAATAAATAAAAATATTTGTTGCATAATGTCATAAAAAAAAATTGGGGTTCTGAGCTAAACATAGAATTCACAGCTGAGGAATGCCGAATGGCTGAGAAACACCTAAAGAAATGTTCAACATCTTTAGTCATAAGGGAAATGCAAATCAAAACAACCCTGAGATTTCACCTCATACCAGTGCGATTGGCTAAGATCAAAAGCTGTGCTAAGAGGAAAACTCATAGCGCTGAGTGCCTGCAGAAAGAAACAGGAAAGAGCATATGTCAGCAGCTTGACAGCACACCTAAAAGCTCTAGAACAAAAAGAAGCAAATACACCCAGGAGGAGTAGAAGGCAGGAAATAATCAAACTCAGAGCTGAAATCAACCAAGTAGAAACAAAAAGGACCATAGAAAGAATCAACAGAACCAAAAGTTGGTTCTTTGAGAAAATCAACAAGATAGATAAACCCTTAGCCAGACTAACGAGAGGACACAGAGAGTGTGTCCAAATTAACAAAATCAGAAATGAAAAGGGAGACATAACTACAGATTCGGAGGAAATTCAAAAAATCATCAGATCTTACTATAAAAACCTATATTCAACAAAATTTGAAAATCTTCAGGAAATGGACAATTTCCTAGACAGATACCAGGTATCGAAGTTAAATCAGGAACAGATAAACCAGTTAAACAACCCCATAACTCCTAAGGAAATAGAAGCAGTCATTAAAGGTCTCCCAACCAAAAAGAGCCCAGGTCCAGACGGGTTTAGTGCAGAATTCTATCAAACCTTCATAGAAGACCTCATACCAATATTATCCAAACTATTCCACAAAACTGAAACAGATGGAGCCCTACCGAATTCCTTCTACGAAGCCACAATTACTCTTATACCTAAACCACACAAAGACACAACAAAGAAAGAGAACTTCAGACCAATTTCCCTTATGAATATCGACGCAAAAATACTCAATAAAATTCTGGCAAACCGAATTCAAGAGCACATCAAAACAATCATCCACCATGATCAAGTAGGCTTCATCCCAGGCATGCAGGGATGGTTTAATATACGGAAAACCATCAACGTGATCCATTATATAAACAAACTGAAAGAACAGAACCACATGATCATTTCATTAGATGCTGAGAAAGCATTTGACAAAATTCAACACCCCTTCATGATAAAAGTCCTGGAAAGAATAGGAATTCAAGGCCCATACCTAAACATAGTAAAAGCCATATACAGCAAACCAGTTGCTAACATTAAACTAAATGGAGAGAAACTTGAAGCAATCCCACTAAAATCAGGAACTAGACAAGGCTGCCCACTCTCTCCCTACTTATTCAATATAGTTCTTGAAGTTCTAGCCAGAGCAATCAGACAACAAAAGGAGATCAAAGGGATACAGATCGGAAAAGAAGAGGTCAAAATATCACTATTTGCAGATGACATGATAGTATATTTAAGTGATCCCAAAAGTTCCACCAGAGAACTACTAAAGCTGATAAACAACTTCAGCAAAGTGGCTGGGTATAAAATTAACTCAAATAAATCAGTTGCCTTCCTCTATACAAAAGAGAAACAAGCCGAGAAAGAAATTAGGGAAACGACACCCTTCATAATAGACCCAAATAATATAAAGTACCTCGGTGTGACTTTAACCAAGCAAGTAAAAGATCTGTACAATAAGAACTTCAAGACACTGAGGAAAGAAATTGAAGAAGACCTCAGAAGATGGAAAGATCTCCCATGCTCATGGATTGGCAGGATTAATATGGTAAAAATGGCCATTTTACCAAAAGCAATCTACAGATTCAATGCAATCCCCATCAAAATACCAATCCAATTCTTCAAAGAGTTAGACAGAACAATTTGCAAATTCATCTGGAATAACAAAAAACCCAGGATAGCTAAAGCTATCCTCAACAATAAAAGGACTTCAGGGGGAATCACTATCCCTGAACTCAAGCAGTATTACAGAGCAATAGTGATAAAAACTGCATGGTATTGGTACAGAGACAGACAGATAGACCAATGGAATAGAATTGAAGACCCAGAAATGAACCCACACACCTATGGTCACTTGATTTTTGACAAAGGAGCCAAAACCATCCAATGGAAAAAAGATAGTATTTTCAGCAAATGGTGCTGGTTCAACTGGAGGGCAACATGTAGAAGAATGCAGATCGATCCATCCTTATCACCCTGTACAAAGCTTAAGTCCAAGTGGATCAAGGACCTCCACATCAAACCAGACACACTCAAACTAATAGAAGAAAAACTAGGGAAGCATCTGGAACACATGGGCACTGGAAAAAATTTCCTGAACAAAACACCAATGGCTTATGCTCTAAGATCAAGAATCGACAAATGGGATCTCATAAAACTGCAAAGCTTCTGTAAGGCAAAGGACACTGTGGTTAGGACAAAACGGCAACCAACAGATTGGGAAAAGATCTTTACCAATCCTACAACAGATAGAGGCCTTATTTCCAAAATATACAAAGAACTCAAGAAGTTAGACCGCAGGGAAACAAATAACCCTATTAAAAAATGGGGTTCAGAGCTAAACAAAGAATTCACAGCTGAGGAATGCCGAATGGCTGAGAAACACCTAAAGAAATGTTCAACATCTTTAGTCATAAGGGAAATGCAAATCAAAACAACCCTGAGATTTCACCTCACACCAGTGCGATTGGCTAAGATCAAAAACTCAGGTGACAGCAGATGCTGGCGAGGATGTGGAGAAAGAGGAACACTCCTCCATTGTTGGTGGGATTGCAGACTGGTAAAACCATTCTGGAAATCAGTCTGGAGGTTCCTCAGAAAATTGGACATTGAACTGCCTGATGATCCAGCTATACCTCTCTTGGGCATATACCCAAAAGATGCCTCAACATATAAAAGAGACACGTGCTCCACTATGTTCATCGCAGCCTTATTTATAATAGCCAGAAGCTGGAAAGAACCCAGATGCCCTTCAACAGAGGAATGGATACAGAAAATGTGGTACATCTACACAATGGAATATTACTCAGCTATCAAAAACAACGAGTTTATGAAATTCGTAGGCAAATGGTTGGAACTCAAAATATCACCCTGAGTGAGCTAACCCAATCACAGAAAGACATACATGGTATGCACTCATTGATAAGTGGCTATTAGCCCAAATGCTTGAATTACCCTAGATCCCTAGAACAAACGAAACTCAAGACGGATGATCAAAATGTGAATGCTTCACTCCTTCTTTAAATGAGGAAAAAGAATACCCTTGGCAGGGAAGGGAGAGGCAAAGATTAAAACAGAGACTGAAGGAACACCCATTCAGAGCCTGCCCCACATGTGGCCCATACATATACAGCCACCCAATTAGACAAGATGGATGAAGCAAAGAAGTGCAGACCGACAGGAGCCGGATGTAGATCGCTCCTGAGAGACACAGCCAGAATACAGCAAATATAGAGGCGAATGCCAGCAGCAAACCACTGAACTGAGAATAGGTGCCCTATTGAAGGAATCAGGGAAAGAACTGGAAGAGCTTGAAGGGGCTCGAGACCCCAAATGTACAACAATGCCAAGCAACCAGAGCTTCCAGGGACTAAGCCACTACCTAAAGACTATACATGGACTGACCCTGGACTCTGACCCCATAGGTAGCAATGAATATCCTAGTAAGAGCACCAGTGGAAGGGGAAGCCCTGGGTCCTGCTAAGACTGAACCCCCAGTGAACTAGTCTATGGGGGGAGGGCGGCAATGGGGGGAGGGTTGGGAGGGGAACACCCATAAGGAAGGGGAGTGGGGAGGGGGATGTTTGCCCGGAAACCGGGAAAGGGAATAACACTCGAAATGTATATAAGAAATACTCAAGTTAATAAAAAAATAAATAAATAAAAATATTTGTTGCATAATGTCATAAAAAAAAATTGGGGTTCTGAGCTAAACATAGAATTCACAGCTGAGGAATGCCGAATGGCTGAGAAACACCTAAAGAAATGTTCAACATCTTTAGTCATAAGGGAAATGCAAATCAAAACAACCCTGAGATTTCACCTCATACCAGTGCGATTGGCTAAGATCAAAAGCTGTGCTAAGAGGAAAACTCATAGCGCTGAGTGCCTGCAGAAAGAAACAGGAAAGAGCATATGTCAGCAGCTTGACAGCACACCTAAAAGCTCTAGAACAAAAAGAAGCAAATACACCCAGGAGGAGTAGAAGGCAGGAAATAATCAAACTCAGAGCTGAAATCAACCAAGTAGAAACAAAAAGGACCATAGAAAGAATCAACAGAACCAAAAGTTGGTTCTTTGAGAAAATCAACAAGATAGATAAACCCTTAGCCAGACTAACGAGAGGACACAGAGAGTGTGTCCAAATTAACAAAATCAGAAATGAAAAGGGAGACATAACTACAGATTCGGAGGAAATTCAAAAAATCATCAGATCTTACTATAAAAACCTATATTCAACAAAATTTGAAAATCTTCAGGAAATGGACAATTTCCTAGACAGATACCAGGTATCGAAGTTAAATCAGGAACAGATAAACCAGTTAAACAACCCCATAACTCCTAAGGAAATAGAAGCAGTCATTAAAGGTCTCCCAACCAAAAAGAGCCCAGGTCCAGACGGGTTTAGTGCAGAATTCTATCAAACCTTCATAGAAGACCTCATACCAATATTATCCAAACTATTCCACAAAACTGAAACAGATGGAGCCCTACCGAATTCCTTCTACGAAGCCACAATTACTCTTATACCTAAACCACACAAAGACACAACAAAGAAAGAGAACTTCAGACCAATTTCCCTTATGAATATCGACGCAAAAATACTCAATAAAATTCTGGCAAACCGAATTCAAGAGCACATCAAAACAATCATCCACCATGATCAAGTAGGCTTCATCCCAGGCATGCAGGGATGGTTTAATATACGGAAAACCATCAACGTGATCCATTATATAAACAAACTGAAAGAACAGAACCACATGATCATTTCATTAGATGCTGAGAAAGCATTTGACAAAATTCAACACCCCTTCATGATAAAAGTCCTGGAAAGAATAGGAATTCAAGGCCCATACCTAAACATAGTAAAAGCCATATACAGCAAACCAGTTGCTAACATTAAACTAAATGGAGAGAAACTTGAAGCAATCCCACTAAAATCAGGAACTAGACAAGGCTGCCCACTCTCTCCCTACTTATTCAATATAGTTCTTGAAGTTCTAGCCAGAGCAATCAGACAACAAAAGGAGATCAAAGGGATACAGATCGGAAAAGAAGAGGTCAAAATATCACTATTTGCAGATGACATGATAGTATATTTAAGTGATCCCAAAAGTTCCACCAGAGAACTACTAAAGCTGATAAACAACTTCAGCAAAGTGGCTGGGTATAAAATTAACTCAAATAAATCAGTTGCCTTCCTCTATACAAAAGAGAAACAAGCCGAGAAAGAAATTAGGGAAACGACACCCTTCATAATAGACCCAAATAATATAAAGTACCTCGGTGTGACTTTAACCAAGCAAGTAAAAGATCTGTACAATAAGAACTTCAAGACACTGAGGAAAGAAATTGAAGAAGACCTCAGAAGATGGAAAGATCTCCCATGCTCATGGATTGGCAGGATTAATATGGTAAAAATGGCCATTTTACCAAAAGCAATCTACAGATTCAATGCAATCCCCATCAAAATACCAATCCAATTCTTCAAAGAGTTAGACAGAACAATTTGCAAATTCATCTGGAATAACAAAAAACCCAGGATAGCTAAAGCTATCCTCAACAATAAAAGGACTTCAGGGGGAATCACTATCCCTGAACTCAAGCAGTATTACAGAGCAATAGTGATAAAAACTGCATGGTATTGGTACAGAGACAGACAGATAGACCAATGGAATAGAATTGAAGACCCAGAAATGAACCCACACACCTATGGTCACTTGATTTTTGACAAAGGAGCCAAAACCATCCAATGGAAAAAAGATAGTATTTTCAGCAAATGGTGCTGGTTCAACTGGAGGGCAACATGTAGAAGAATGCAGATCGATCCATCCTTATCACCCTGTACAAAGCTTAAGTCCAAGTGGATCAAGGACCTCCACATCAAACCAGACACACTCAAACTAATAGAAGAAAAACTAGGGAAGCATCTGGAACACATGGGCACTGGAAAAAATTTCCTGAACAAAACACCAATGGCTTATGCTCTAAGATCAAGAATCGACAAATGGGATCTCATAAAACTGCAAAGCTTCTGTAAGGCAAAGGACACTGTGGTTAGGACAAAACGGCAACCAACAGATTGGGAAAAGATCTTTACCAATCCTACAACAGATAGAGGCCTTATTTCCAAAATATACAAAGAACTCAAGAAGTTAGACCGCAGGGAAACAAATAACCCTATTAAAAAATGGGGTTCAGAGCTAAACAAAGAATTCACAGCTGAGGAATGCCGAATGGCTGAGAAACACCTAAAGAAATGTTCAACATCTTTAGTCATAAGGGAAATGCAAATCAAAACAACCCTGAGATTTCACCTCACACCAGTGCGATTGGCTAAGATCAAAAACTCAGGTGACAGCAGATGCTGGCGAGGATGTGGAGAAAGAGGAACACTCCTCCATTGTTGGTGGGATTGCAGACTGGTAAAACCATTCTGGAAATCAGTCTGGAGGTTCCTCAGAAAATTGGACATTGAACTGCCTGATGATCCAGCTATACCTCTCTTGGGCATATACCCAAAAGATGCCTCAACATATAAAAGAGACACGTGCTCCACTATGTTCATCGCAGCCTTATTTATAATAGCCAGAAGCTGGAAAGAACCCAGATGCCCTTCAACAGAGGAATGGATACAGAAAATGTGGTACATCTACACAATGGAATATTACTCAGCTATCAAAAACAACGAGTTTATGAAATTCGTAGGCAAATGGTTGGAACTCAAAATATCACCCTGAGTGAGCTAACCCAATCACAGAAAGACATACATGGTATGCACTCATTGATAAGTGGCTATTAGCCCAAATGCTTGAATTACCCTAGATCCCTAGAACAAACGAAACTCAAGACGGATGATCAAAATGTGAATGCTTCACTCCTTCTTTAAATGAGGAAAAAGAATACCCTTGGCAGGGAAGGGAGAGGCAAAGATTAAAACAGAGACTGAAGGAACACCCATTCAGAGCCTGCCCCACATGTGGCCCATACATATACAGCCACCCAATTAGACAAGATGGATGAAGCAAAGAAGTGCAGACCGACAGGAGCCGGATGTAGATCGCTCCTGAGAGACACAGCCAGAATACAGCAAATATAGAGGCGAATGCCAGCAGCAAACCACTGAACTGAGAATAGGTGCCCTATTGAAGGAATCAGGGAAAGAACTGGAAGAGCTTGAAGGGGCTCGAGACCCCAAATGTACAACAATGCCAAGCAACCAGAGCTTCCAGGGACTAAGCCACTACCTAAAGACTATACATGGACTGACCCTGGACTCTGACCCCATAGGTAGCAATGAATATCCTAGTAAGAGCACCAGTGGAAGGGGAAGCCCTGGGTCCTGCTAAGACTGAACCCCCAGTGAACTAGTCTATGGGGGGAGGGCGGCAATGGGGGGAGGGTTGGGATGGGAACACCCATAAGGAAGGGGAGTGGGGAGGGGGATGTTTGCCCGGAAACCGGGAAAGGGAATAACACTCGAAATGTATATAAGAAATACTCAAGTTAATAAAAAAATAAATAAATAAAAATATTTGTTGCATAATGTCATAAAAAAAATTGGGGTTCTGAGCTAAACATAGAATTCACAGCTGAGGAATGCCGAATGGCTGAGAAACACCTAAAGAAATGTTCAACATCTTTAGTCATAAGGGAAATGCAAATCAAAACAACCCTGAGATTTCACCTCATACCAGTGCGATTGGCTAAGATCAAAAGCTGTGCTAAGAGGAAAACTCATAGCGCTGAGTGCCTGCAGAAAGAAACAGGAAAGAGCATATGTCAGCAGCTTGACAGCACACCTAAAAGCTCTAGAACAAAAAGAAGCAAATACACCCAGGAGGAGTAGAAGGCAGGAAATAATCAAACTCAGAGCTGAAATCAACCAAGTAGAAACAAAAAGGACCATAGAAAGAATCAACAGAACCAAAAGTTGGTTCTTTGAGAAAATCAACAAGATAGATAAACCCTTAGCCAGACTAACGAGAGGACACAGAGAGTGTGTCCAAATTAACAAAATCAGAAATGAAAAGGGAGACATAACTACAGATTCGGAGGAAATTCAAAAAATCATCAGATCTTACTATAAAAACCTATATTCAACAAAATTTGAAAATCTTCAGGAAATGGACAATTTCCTAGACAGATACCAGGTATCGAAGTTAAATCAGGAACAGATAAACCAGTTAAACAACCCCATAACTCCTAAGGAAATAGAAGCAGTCATTAAAGGTCTCCCAACCAAAAAGAGCCCAGGTCCAGACGGGTTTAGTGCAGAATTCTATCAAACCTTCATAGAAGACCTCATACCAATATTATCCAAACTATTCCACAAAACTGAAACAGATGGAGCCCTACCGAATTCCTTCTACGAAGCCACAATTACTCTTATACCTAAACCACACAAAGACACAACAAAGAAAGAGAACTTCAGACCAATTTCCCTTATGAATATCGACGCAAAAATACTCAATAAAATTCTGGCAAACCGAATTCAAGAGCACATCAAAACAATCATCCACCATGATCAAGTAGGCTTCATCCCAGGCATGCAGGGATGGTTTAATATACGGAAAACCATCAACGTGATCCATTATATAAACAAACTGAAAGAACAGAACCACATGATCATTTCATTAGATGCTGAGAAAGCATTTGACAAAATTCAACACCCCTTCATGATAAAAGTCCTGGAAAGAATAGGAATTCAAGGCCCATACCTAAACATAGTAAAAGCCATATACAGCAAACCAGTTGCTAACATTAAACTAAATGGAGAGAAACTTGAAGCAATCCCACTAAAATCAGGAACTAGACAAGGCTGCCCACTCTCTCCCTACTTATTCAATATAGTTCTTGAAGTTCTAGCCAGAGCAATCAGACAACAAAAGGAGATCAAAGGGATACAGATCGGAAAAGAAGAGGTCAAAATATCACTATTTGCAGATGACATGATAGTATATTTAAGTGATCCCAAAAGTTCCACCAGAGAACTACTAAAGCTGATAAACAACTTCAGCAAAGTGGCTGGGTATAAAATTAACTCAAATAAATCAGTTGCCTTCCTCTATACAAAAGAGAAACAAGCCGAGAAAGAAATTAGGGAAACGACACCCTTCATAATAGACCCAAATAATATAAAGTACCTCGGTGTGACTTTAACCAAGCAAGTAAAAGATCTGTACAATAAGAACTTCAAGACACTGAGGAAAGAAATTGAAGAAGACCTCAGAAGATGGAAAGATCTCCCATGCTCATGGATTGGCAGGATTAATATGGTAAAAATGGCCATTTTACCAAAAGCAATCTACAGATTCAATGCAATCCCCATCAAAATACCAATCCAATTCTTCAAAGAGTTAGACAGAACAATTTGCAAATTCATCTGGAATAACAAAAAACCCAGGATAGCTAAAGCTATCCTCAACAATAAAAGGACTTCAGGGGGAATCACTATCCCTGAACTCAAGCAGTATTACAGAGCAATAGTGATAAAAACTGCATGGTATTGGTACAGAGACAGACAGATAGACCAATGGAATAGAATTGAAGACCCAGAAATGAACCCACACACCTATGGTCACTTGATTTTTGACAAAGGAGCCAAAACCATCCAATGGAAAAAAGATAGTATTTTCAGCAAATGGTGCTGGTTCAACTGGAGGGCAACATGTAGAAGAATGCAGATCGATCCATCCTTATCACCCTGTACAAAGCTTAAGTCCAAGTGGATCAAGGACCTCCACATCAAACCAGACACACTCAAACTAATAGAAGAAAAACTAGGGAAGCATCTGGAACACATGGGCACTGGAAAAAATTTCCTGAACAAAACACCAATGGCTTATGCTCTAAGATCAAGAATCGACAAATGGGATCTCATAAAACTGCAAAGCTTCTGTAAGGCAAAGGACACTGTGGTTAGGACAAAACGGCAACCAACAGATTGGGAAAAGATCTTTACCAATCCTACAACAGATAGAGGCCTTATTTCCAAAATATACAAAGAACTCAAGAAGTTAGACCGCAGGGAAACAAATAACCCTATTAAAAAATGGGGTTCAGAGCTAAACAAAGAATTCACAGCTGAGGAATGCCGAATGGCTGAGAAACACCTAAAGAAATGTTCAACATCTTTAGTCATAAGGGAAATGCAAATCAAAACAACCCTGAGATTTCACCTCACACCAGTGCGATTGGCTAAGATCAAAAACTCAGGTGACAGCAGATGCTGGCGAGGATGTGGAGAAAGAGGAACACTCCTCCATTGTTGGTGGGATTGCAGACTGGTAAAACCATTCTGGAAATCAGTCTGGAGGTTCCTCAGAAAATTGGACATTGAACTGCCTGATGATCCAGCTATACCTCTCTTGGGCATATACCCAAAAGATGCCTCAACATATAAAAGAGACACGTGCTCCACTATGTTCATCGCAGCCTTATTTATAATAGCCAGAAGCTGGAAAGAACCCAGATGCCCTTCAACAGAGGAATGGATACAGAAAATGTGGTACATCTACACAATGGAATATTACTCAGCTATCAAAAACAACGAGTTTATGAAATTCGTAGGCAAATGGTTGGAACTCAAAATATCACCCTGAGTGAGCTAACCCAATCACAGAAAGACATACATGGTATGCACTCATTGATAAGTGGCTATTAGCCCAAATGCTTGAATTACCCTAGATCCCTAGAACAAACGAAACTCAAGACGGATGATCAAAATGTGAATGCTTCACTCCTTCTTTAAATGAGGAAAAAGAATACCCTTGGCAGGGAAGGGAGAGGCAAAGATTAAAACAGAGACTGAAGGAACACCCATTCAGAGCCTGCCCCACATGTGGCCCATACATATACAGCCACCCAATTAGACAAGATGGATGAAGCAAAGAAGTGCAGACCGACAGGAGCTGGATGTAGATCGCTCCTGAGAGACACAGCCAGAATACAGCAAATATAGAGGCGAATGCCAGCAGCAAACCACTGAACTGAGAATAGGTCCCCTATTGAAGGAATCAGAGAAAGAACTGGAAGAGCTTGAAGGGGCTCGAGACCCCAAAAGTACAACAATGCCAAGCAACCAGAGCTTCCAGGGACTAAGCCACTACCTAAAGACTATACATGGACTGACCCTGGACTCTGACCCCATAGGTAGCAATGAATATCCTAGTAAGAGCACCAGTGGAAGGGGAAGCCCTGGGTCCTGCTAAGACTGAACCCACAGTGAACTAGTCTATGGGGGGAGGGCGGCAATGGGGGGAGGGTTGGGAGGGGAACACCCATAAGGAAGGGGAGTGGGGAGGGGGATGTTTGCCCGGAAACCGGGAAAGGGAATAACACTCGAAATGTATATAAGAAATACTCAAGTTAATAAAAAAAAAAAAAAAAAAAAAAAGCTCAGGTGACAGCAGATGCTGGCGAGGATGCAGAGAAAGAGGAACACTCCTCCATTGTTGGTGGGATTGCAGACTGGTACAACCATTCTGGAAATCAGTCTAGAGGGTCCTCAGAAAATTGGACATTGAACTGCCTGAGGATCCAGCTATACCTCTCTTGGGCATATACCCACAAGTTGCCCCAACATATAAAAAAGACACGTGCTCCACTATGTTCATCGCAGCCTTATTTATAATAGCCAGAAGCTGGAAAGAACCCAGATGCCCTTCAACAGAGGAAAGGATACAGAAAATGTGGTACATCTACACAATGGAATATTACTCAGCTATCAAAAACAACGACTTTATGAAATTCGTAGGCAAATGGTTGGAACTGGAAAATATCATCCTGAGTGAGATATCCCAATCACAAAAAACACACATGGTATGCACTTATTGATAATTGGCTATTAGCCCAAATGCTTGAATTACCTTAGATGCACAGAACACATGAAACTCAAGACGGATGATCAAAATGTGAATGCTTCACTCCTTCTTTAAAAGGGGAACAAGAATACCCTTGGCAGGGAATAGAGAGGCAAAGATTAAGACAGACACAGAAGGAACACCCATTCAGAGCCTGCCCCACATGTGGCCCATACATATACAGCCACCCAATTAGACAAGATGGATGAAGCAAAGAAGTGCAGGCCGGCAGGAGCCGGATGTAGATCGCTCCTGAGAGACAAGCCAGAATACAGCAAATACAGAGGCGAATGCCAGCAGCAAACCACTGAACTGAGAATAGGACCCCGTTGAAGGAATCAGAGAAAAAACTGGAAGAGCTTGAAGGGGCTCGAGACCCCATATGTACAACAATGCCAAGCAACCAGAGCTTCCAGGGACTAAGCCACTATCTAAAGACTGTACATGGACTGACCTTGGACTCTGACCCCATAGGTAGCAATGAATATCCTAGTAAGAGCACCAGTGGAAGGGGAAGCCATGGGTCCTGTTAAGACTGAACCCCCAGTGAACTAGATTGTTGGTGGGAGGGAGGCAATGGGGGGAGGGTGGGGATGGGAACACCCAAAAAGAAGGGGAGGGGGGAGGGGGATGTTTGCCTGGATACCGGGAAAGGGAATATCACTCGAAATGTAAATAAGAAATACGCAAGTTAATTTAAAAAAAGGGAAAAAACATATATATTTAGATATTTTAGTTGCTCTTTCAGTTTTGTTTTGTGTTTGCTGAGACATAGTCTCACATAGTCGAGGCTAGCCTCAGGCTCACCATATTGCAGAAGATGACTTTAAATTTATGATCTCTGTGCATCTACCTCTCATGGGGTATGGTTACAGCTGGCCTCTCACACCCAAAAACGTTTGCATTTTGACCCTGCTACTGCACCTAGAAATTTTAAATGAAAGTAAAATTTAAATATATTAATTTGAAAAATAAAATAATATCTCAAGAATTTATAACTGTGGCATATTCCATGTTTTTAATAAGGCTCTTATTTTCATTGTCAAAATTATGAATAACTTTCTTTTTTGATAACTTGGAATTTTATCTTTTTATTCCTTGACATTTTCCATATATAATGAATATATGGACTTTATAATGAATTTTAGCAATTTTACCACCATTTCCCTGTCTCATCCTCCACTGTATTCTACTGACACATATGTGCTTCCAAACCATAGCTGTAAATTAGTTTTGACACAAAACTTAGGTCACTTTTGAAAAACATTCAGCAAGCTACAGGTCATATGGTACTTGTGCATTCTAATGGATGGACAGAAACTACCAAAAGTAACCTGAACTCCTGGTGTGTTTTATTAGGTATAGCATAATGCATAGGAATTATCCAGTCTCTGTAGCAGGCCTCTATGGGCAAGCATTCACAGGCTGTACACATTCAGAAGAGGAAGCCCGAGCTGCTGGATTTTGTACACACTGGTCAATCACTAGTTAATAACTAGACCAAAGGAAAGCTTTTCCAATTTTGAGCCAGTCTCATATGTGAAGACTTTGCCAGTTTTAAGTGGCTATGAAGCATTGGTCCCTAACACAGTGGGACACACAAGTCAGCAAACATGCTTGGTATTTGCATTGTGTGAAAATGGGAATAATAATAATTAATCATAAGCATTACTCAAGTGACTTTCCTCACATTTAAGAAAAGAATTAGGTATCAAACATTATGAATTTGCAGTTGTTTACTTGAGAAATTAGTCAGTATTCACTGTTTATCTGTCAAGGTCTACTAGTAAGTATTTGAAGCTTTTGGTCCACGTAGATTTGCTATATGTTCTTTTCCCTCTTGCTTTTGTTTGAAGTTCACAGTGCTTTAATGTGTGGTTATATAGATCCAGCAGGATGACTTAGCAGGTAAACAAGCCAATGGCTAAGTCTCAATTCAAACTCTGGAATCCATCTTTTGGAAGAGGAACACTTACGCCAACAAGATGTACTTTGTCCTCAGCATGTCTCCCACGGTACAGGTAGGCATAAGAGTCTCAATGGCAGACCGAAAACAATAATCGTGAGTTTATTAACGCACTTTCTTCTTTCTTTTTTCTTTTTAAAGAGGATGTCCCCACCGTACCCTCCTCCCACCAGACCTCCCCACTCCCTGGGGCTCCGAGAATTTGGTGCATCTTCTGTGACTGACTCCAGACCTGGCAGTCCTCTGCTATATATATAAATGTTGGGGGCCTCATATCAGCCGGTGTATGCTGCCTGGCTGGTGTCTCAGTGTCTGAGAGATCCCAGATGTCCAGGTTAGTTGAAACTGCTGGTCTTTCTCTAGGGTAGTTTTCCTCCTCCTCAGCTTCTTCCGGCTTTTCCCTCTTCCCTTCCAGATCCCCTTTCCCTCCCGGCCCACCCCCCAGTGATTGTAAGAACTGAAATTGGTCAGATAAGAGGTCTTGGCAAGGAAGTTGTACCTTTCTAGCTTGCTTTAAATCTGGAAAACTGAAGGATATATTAGCCAGAGACTGGTATATGGTGGAGCAGGCATTATTGTAGGATTAATTTACTGATTATATCTACATGGCCAGAAAATTGGAGGCTTTAGATCCTGCCCTCTTTCTTAGAGTACCTATCTATGTAGGTACTACTGAAAGTCCTACTAATAAGGATCAGCCCAGTATGTTTTCATACTAATTATGTTGTATTCTTGGCCCATCCAAGTGGAGAGACCCAGATGAAAGTTGCAATTTCATGCCTCATGATCATTATAGAAGTAGTTGAAAATATAGATATGCTCAGGTCCCAATGCTACTCAAATCAGCAGCATTGGTCAGTTAACTCTCTGACCCGAGAAGGAAGTCAAATTTCAATTGAAAGAACTAATATTATTTTACGTAAGGGTCTTATACACTTAATACATTATTCATTTATTGTACTATGCAATTATATTATTAAGCTGAAATTTTCAGATCTTTAATTTTTGTTTTATATAGTTATAAGAGAGTTGATACAATGGATAAATTTATGTTGAATGGTGTGTCTTTAACAGCTATGATGGACCAGCTGTAAAGTCTAAGAATATGATAATAGACAAAAGTCTGGGAACATTTAGGATTGTGCCAAATAAAATAATCATCTTAATTAAAAAAAGAGTCATCATATTGAAACAACCTTCATATAAAAACCATCTCAGCATTTAGTAACAATAAACATACATAAAAAGTCATCCTATTAAATGCCACAACTAGAGATTAAAATATAGTCAACATTGTAACAAGGTGTTATAGAAAATGCTATGAGCAACAAAGGCATACAAATTGCATTAAAAGTGAAATGTAGAAATAGTTCTGTTCTATACTCTATGAGATTACAGGTGCCAACAATTTAAAGGGAAATTGCTAACAGGAAATATTCAGTAACTTATTTTAGAAACGAAAGCAAATAAGTACACTGATTATGTACAAGTTAGGAGTTATTTATAATAACAATATTGAAATGTCCAGGTTTACTATTATTATTCAGTTGACTATAATCATACATATTTGACATTAGATCATATTTTATAAAGTAATATAAATTCAATAAATTAAATAATATAAAAATTATTAAAGATTATTTTCTGCTCAAACTTACTGTAGGATTCATCAATCCTACATCATGTATAATTTATCCTCCTCAATTTTGTTCTCTCTCTCTCCTCTCTCTCTCTCTCTCTCTCTCTCTCTATATATATATATATATATATATATATATATATATATATATATATATATATATATTTTGCTTACTTGTATTCTGTGTGCTTTGTGCATGAAATACCCATAGTGGCTGGAAAAGGAGATCAAATTCCTGATGACTGGAGTTAACAATATTTGTAGTAAACATGTGAGTCTGGGAACCCAACCCTGGTCCTCTGGAGGATCAGTCAGTGCTTGTAAATGTTGAGCCATCTCTCTAGCTTCCCTAAGAGATATATTTTTTGATATGTTTTTTTGACACTATGATTATACAATTTTTGATTTGCTTCTTCCGGTGTACATGATTTTATTTAATATTATCTCATTAAAGGGTATAATCTGCCCACTCTCCATTTAAGGGGTAGGATTACATTTTAGTAACAGCTATTCATTTAATGAATACCTTTTTAATTTTGATGATATTTCAATAGATGCACGTTTCATACTTGACAATATATATTTATTACAGGAATTTTTCACAAACACTCATCTCAAATATTAATAAACATGTTATGCTTTGACCCTTTCAATTATATTAAGTAGATGCCAAAAATTACTTGTTTCAATAATATATATATATATAATTTATTCCTAAATAATATTCCCATAATAAGTAATAAATAATCACATTAATACTATGTAAAGATTATGGCCTCTGTGTTCTGAGTAACATTAAATATCAATTAACTCATCCAAAACATATTTGACCACAGACTTAGGGAGATGGCTTGTGCATTAAGTACTTATAGAAAAACGAATACCTAAATTCAGATTTCCATAACACATAAAAGACAAAGCACAGTACCAGCCAAAGTTCCACCTTAACCCCTTCTCAAACAAAGAAGGTAAGTATTAGAACCTATAGGTGATGATGCCCACAACAAGCAGACACACACACACACACACACACACACACACACACACACACACACACACACTCAAACATACAATATTTTGCTTTTGACTGTGTTTTTGATAGCATAGTGGCTGACCTTCTTTCCAAAAATCAGGAGTGGAGGCCAAAGGATCACTCTATCTTTGATTCTGTATGGATCTACATGGTATTTTCTATACAAAGGAGGAAAGCAAAGTGAGACTCTGACTGATGAATAAGTAAATTAATTAATTAGTTAATTAATTGAAACAAAAATGGGAGGTTTGCTGAAGAAAATTAGTTTTTTGTAAAAATATTGGACTGTAAAAGCTAAATGCCTTGATTCAGCTTTGGATGAAGACCGTAGTTGAAAATATTATTACCACAATGAAAGCCTTGACTGCATTCACTGAGATAATCGTTCCCTAAAGAATGATGGCACAGTACAAAAATCAAGTGGATAAATTTGTTACAAGTGTACTGAACTTGCAAAGTTAAAAACCCTTATCAATGTGGTAATATTCTTTTATCTATATACATTCTATATTTTATTAACGATTGAGGTACCTGGGTCAACTGTTGTGGTAATTAAGACAGATTACCACATAACAGGATCTATATAACCTAGTAGACAAGGTCACAGCCACACGAGAGAGATTCCTTAGATGAACACATGCCACCAAGACATCTTGGCATAGATAGACTGAACCTGAGAAATGTGAGCAAAAATAAATCCCCCCTTTCTTAATTTGCTTTGTCATGGTATTCTGTCACAGTAGAACGAAAAGTAATTGTGATATCTGGGTTCATTTTACTCTAGAAAGCAATGTCATCTGTATTTTTTAATTAGGATTACATTTGCATATTTTTAATATAATTGCATATACATTAAGTGTCTGACAATGACCTTAATAGGGATTGAAGACATGATTCAATGGTTAAGTATTCCTGTGTTCTTTCAGAAGACTTAAATTCTCTTCTGAGCACCTAAGTCAGGACTCACATGGCTCATTGTGGCTCACAACCATCTGTAATCAAGATCCAAGAGATCTGACCTCTCTTCTGGCCTCTGTTGGCACCTGTACACATGTGGCTAGGCACATATAGACATAACTGTGGTAATAAAATGAATATTTTAAAAGTAAAGAGGAATGAAACAAAAATATATGTTGGAGATAATTAATTTAGTCATATCTTATAATTTACCCAACTACTAAAGAATTACATAAATTTTAGTACTATCATTTTGGGTTTTGTTTGTTTTATTGAGACAGAAAGGGCCATATTTAGCCATAGCTAGCCTGTAATTCATTATTCCATTCAGGCTGCCTTTGAGCACAGAGATCTGTCAGCATCTGCCTCCTGAAAGTTGATATTAAAAGTATGTTCTATTTATATATTATTTTCAACTTCATTGGAATACAAGACATATTTAAAGATGGTATGGTCTTCTTGTGAGGAAGATAGTAATTGTGATAGTTTAACAACTAGAAATTCAGCTTACCTTGACATACACACACACACACACACACACACACACACAGACACACATGCACTCACATAAGCACACACACATACCCCTTCTTAACACTTCACTCAGAGCCTGAGACTCCCCTCTTGCTTGGATTTACATAGACGACTTTCTCTATAAAATGGCTATGATCACCCAAACTAACAGCAGCCTAAGAGACCTCTTGACTCCCCTTTATGTGGTCAAAAACAGCCTGTGACTAGAGACAACATACCAGTATAGCCTAGTGTGGTTCTCCTGCATGCTAAGTAAGACAAATTGTGCCCCTTGTTTAAACCTTTAGGAAAAATCCTCTATTTGCCATCTTATAACTATTCATGAGTTAGCATGTCTATAAATTAAAATCAGATGCATCACAGAAAAGGACAGGTACAGGATGGACAAAGGCTGACATTACCAGAGTTGCCACAGCATCTCTAGCAAACAGCTCCTCTTCCTTCTCCTGTATTCCCACAAGTAATTCCTGAGATGTTACTGAGCAATCGTGAATAAATACCACTCAAAGCCCACAGATCCCTTACAGCATATCTCTCCTGTGCTGTTCCTCTGAATAAAATCCCTTGTTGCTTGGCTGTCTGTGATTGCTTCTTCCATTATTTTAACCTGAAGACACCTGGGCTCACCAGTGAGCACAGGAACAACACCCGTTGAGAAGAATATATTAAACAATATACAATCGTATATTTCTTAATTTGTATTACCAGGCTTCCCTAGAAATAATCAAATTATATTACCTTAATGCATAGAGGTCACTTGCTTTTAGAAAAAAAACCTATCTAACATTGAACAAATATTATATTTATATGCATGGTGTATTTGAACAGTATGCTTGGGATCTTTTTCTATCATTTAATCAATTATGCCCAAATCAGTTAAGCATTATTTCTCACTGATAGCCAATCATTCTCTTCTCAGTTCTGGTTCTTTATTCCATTTACACTATTAATTGAATTCATTGCTACAGCTTTTGAAAATTATGAACTGGATATTTTCCTAAATTCAATTGAATTACTTAGTAATGCACTGCTTGTTTTCAACTCACGAATCAACTTTACCAAATGGAAGAAATAATTAAGTAATTATTGTTATAATTTCAGTATCTTTCTTCATTCTTTTGACAGGGCTGATACTTGGTATTATCTTCAAAACTGGGAAAGCAGCAAGTCACTCTATATCACCGAAAGATAACTACACACATACTGTAGTAGTTTTGTTTGTTCAGGTACTCTACGTACTGTATATCATTCCTCAGTTACATTTACTTTTGACAATATTATAATGGATTCTAAAAATATGCCTAATGGTTTTTTCCTGGCATATAATATAATGCTTCTGTTGTGTAATGTATTATTTTCTTGTTTCCCAGAATTGGTTTTTAGGATATAAATCTGAGGTCAAAGATACAAAAATGACTTAATATTCAGAGGTTATGCAATTCATATGGGGCCACCCTATTCAGAGCTTAAATATATCAAAAATACCTTTTACTAAAGCATAACTGTCCTTCAAGACTGTAGTTAAATGAAGAGCAAAATAATAGGTCTGTTCTCTCTATGCCTCATTCTCTGGATTATAATTTTATTGTTTTTACATTTGCTAATTTATTGTGCCTATTATGTGTTTTGTTGATGTTGTTTTCATTCATTTATTTTCACTCCGTCTTCTGATAACATGAAATTAAAATTAGGAGGGTGGCAAGGGTTTCTTCCTTGAATGGAGTTTTAAATTATTATGGTTTTGTTTTGTTTGCTATTTCACTTGTATATGTACATTGATTTCCTCTATTAAACATGTATGGTGATGTAGTTCGTAAATGTTTTGAATGTCTTAAGCTGGAATTTTATTGTATCATTCTTCAAGGTGTGTGTGTGTGTGTGTGTGTGTGTGTGTGTGTGTGTGTGTGTGTGTGTAACTATATGCAGGTGTCTGTAGTGGCCAGAAGAATTCACCCATATTATGTCTGGCAACTTAATTGTTAGACTTCTATGGCTTCTATAAGATGAAGAGGAAGGATTCAGAGACATCCATTGACAAAACTGTGTAAATTCACAGAAAAAGCACCAAGATCAACCAACCAAGAAACAGGCTTCAGAAAATAGTCTTGCTGATGGCTAGTTCTCTGACAGCTTGTCATCAGAATTCTGAAAACAAACGAAAAAAAAAACAACAACAAAAAAAAAAAAAAAACTGGCGCACATTATTTTTACGTAATCCACTTATATGAATTTCATTTGGCAACTATAGGAAACATAAAATCTAGATTTTTGTTTTTGGTTTTGTTTATGTTTCTTTGAAGGTACTGTTTTGTAGCAGAATTAACATAAAAATTATATAAGAGTGATTGCTCAGTAAGATAGTCTAACAGACTTACAAGTACTCTTCCCTCGTCCTTTCATAACTTTGAATTCTTTGAATATTCAAGAAAGCTAGGATAGAGTAGAATCACATCAGATGCCTCTGTAAGCAGCTGAGATTCAACTTGCCTAACCATGTGAAGGAAATAGATGCTTCTAATGGGAAGTACAATGCCTTCACAGTGCTTCTTTACAGAAGAGACGTAAAAAGGTGCTTCTGCTATTTGCCATTTGTTCAGCTTTTCCTTTTTCTCCATTGGAAATAGAACCAACCTATTTTTGTCTCTTAAAGTGCTCATATTTATTAAGGTCGATTTATCCAATTATGCATAAGTAAACATCCCCCCGGACTCTCACTATTGCTCACCCAATGGTATTTCTTTCTTTCTTTTTTTTTTTATTAACTTGAGTATTTCTTATATACATTTCGAGTGTTATTCCCTTTCCCGGTATCTGGGCAAACATCCCCCTCCCCTCTCCCCTTCCTTATGGGTGTTCCCCTCCCAACCCTTCCCCCATTGCCGCCCTCCCCCCACCAGTCTAGTTCACTGGGGGTTCAGTCTTAGCAGGACCCAGGGCTTCCCCTTCCACTGGTGCTCTTACTAGGATATTCATTGCTACCTATGAGGTCAGAGTCCAGGGTCAGTCCATGTATAGTCTTTAGGTATTGGCTTAGTCCCTGGAAGCTCTGGTTGCTTGGCATTGTTGTACATATGGGGTCTCGAGCCCCTTCAAGCTCTTCCAGTTCTTTCTCTGATTCCTTCAACGGGGGTCCTATTCTCAGTTCAGTGGTTTGCTGCTGGCATTCGCCTCTGTATTTGCTGTATTCTGGCTGTGTCTCTCAGGAGCAGGTATTTCTTTTTTTAATTTAGAAGATGATATATGAAAATCAAGAAACAAAAAAGAAAAGACTATACAACCACAAATATACGTTCCAAGTTTTCTATACTGTCTTTTTTATAACAACTCTTTAAAGACATATTTAAGAAAAATCATCACATTAGTTTATTGAAGGCTAGTTCTGATAAGTGACTTTCTTAGGGGGAAAAAAAGACAACCACAGTATGGAGAAATAAAACTACAACTGCAGCTCAAGAGAGATTTCTTTACCAGAATATAAATATATATTGTTGCTTGTAGAATATAGGGCAAAAACAACCATCTCTTTTTTCCTATCGAATGCAGTTATTATTATGTTATAAATTTTTAGTAAAGATTTGGAGAACTCAACTGAAAATTTTATCATATTAAGTGCCTTTTCTTGGAATATGCTTACCAGGTGTGTGCTCAGTGAAATAAATATTAACTCAAATATATATATATATATATATATATATATATATATATATATATGTTGCACATGATAATTTGACCTTAAAATAATTAGGCATATTCAGTCATTGCTTCTAGACTTGTATCAATTACATAAGTTCATGTCATCTTCTGACTCTTGTAAAAACATCTTTCTCAACCTAAGCATATATGAATCATAAAAACTCCAGGATGTTATCACACTGACTCACAAAATGATGAAGAGTTAGTTGCTACAATTCTATCAGGCAAACTAGAGACGTTTTAGAATGGAAATGAATCAGAAACTCTTCATTTAGTGTATTTGCAATTCAAGTTCCATTTTGTACATTTCTCAGGAAATAGACGGTAGGCTTATTTGATCAGCCATGATAGAAGAGAGGCAAAAGCCAGCACGGACATTGTGTGACTTGTGTATTTAGATTTTACATTCGTTTAACTGAAGTTTGCAAAATTTAATAAAAGGCATGCTAACTATTTAAAATAGATAAAGAAGTGTTCAGATTTAATTTTTATAGTGTTTTTCTTAGTAAGGCAAGTAGGTGCTTGCTGCATTTTTCTGATCTATAGAATTAAATAATGAAGTCTAAAAATAAATCTCCTAGTTCTTGTCTCTTTTAGCAATGACATTCAGATTCTGGGCAGGTTTCTTCTATCCATGAAGATCTCATCAAAATCATTTAAGACATTCTTTTTCTTGAAATTACACAAAGAAAATATAATCTATGAGGCACTCCATTAGATACATGGAACACATGCACAGGGTTGGGGGCAGGGAGGAGGTATGGGATGTGTCACAGTCGGAGGGAGGACAGAGAGGGGAATAAAGTCTGAACTGTAAAAAGAAAAAGGAAAAACAGAAATCTAAAAATTGCCTTAAAGGCTCTCAGTATCAGGCATATTACTTTCTGAGCTATTTCCCTAATTAACTTTAATCTCCCCACCAACTTCACTGACTTAAGTTTATTTTTTTCATTTTTATTGGTTATTTTATTTATTTACGTTTCAAACGTTATCCCCCTTCCCAGTTTTCCCACCGCAAACCTCCTATCCCTCTCCCCTTGCCTCTGTAAGGATGCTCTCCCACTGGACTACCCACTTTTGCCCCAGCTCCCTAGCACACCACTATCCTGGGCATCAAACCTCAACAGAACCAAGGGGCTCCTCTTGCAGTGATGGCAGATAAGGCAATACTGTGGTACATATCCAGTAGGAACGATTCCCCTACCCCCTCGTGTCCTCTTTGGTTGGTGGTTATTCCCTGGGTGCCAAAGCTGGTCTGGTTGGTTGATATGACTATGTGCCCCAAGTCCGGATTGTTTTGTTGTGATGTCCTGTCTACCCTCACTTTATTTCCTTGTGGTACACTCTCCTCCAGCCCAATATATACTAGCATGTGATATATCTCTCTCTATAGTTTAAGCTACTAGAATACCTTATGTGTATTTACCTTCAAGATGGGGATGATGTGGAAAGAGATCATAAGGTACATG
This sequence comes from Rattus norvegicus, assembly GCF_021556685.1. Classification (NCBI taxonomy): domain Eukaryota; kingdom Metazoa; phylum Chordata; class Mammalia; order Rodentia; family Muridae; genus Rattus; species Rattus norvegicus. Next base: position 44,470,041 of record NC_141542.1, on the reverse strand, counting down.
CTTGATTCTTACAGTGCCTGAGCAGAGCACAGGTCACAAATGACATCTGGTAAAATTCAATTACATTGTGTTTGATCAGTCAACATTCACAAAGTGACATGCTGTGCTAGATGGAAGGGTATCATGTTGTGCTAGATGAAATGGTGAATGTTAAACAAAGAGTATTTTGTAAAAATCTCAACAAGTTGAAAACTGCAATAATAAAAGGTGAAATTTTAATATATATGTATATAAAATATACATATATATGTTTATGAAAATTTAACATATATTCATAATAATATACATCATTGTATATGTATATATATATGTGTGTGTGTTTTTATGTATGCAACTTGTGCTTATATGCATGATCATAATTGTATGCATAAAAGTACTCTAGGAAGTCAAATTGAAAAATATGTAACTCACGCACTCACAATGAAGAAACAGAAATGTAAGGCATTATGATTCATGTATGATTGGGCATTTTGATTCAGAAGAACTATATGCTCCTACTTTTAAACTTTACATGGCAAAGTCATGACCCTGGCATGAGGTATCATTTAATGTTGTATTTACTCATTACTGTAGACCAGTGTTGTTCATTCCTCAGTGAAGAATCTGCATCATGGTAAGAAGCAGCCAACACTGTCCTGTGAACCTCCATGTTGTGTAGAGTGCTTTCTCTTTTGCTTAGTTTCCTGCAAATTTAATTATTTTACTGGTTAAATGAACAACACATAGTGTGTTTTCAGTCCTTATCTATATAATTAAGATGAAATATCAACTTAAAAATAAGAGTCTTGTGTCCATTTTCCCATTCCAAATGAACATTGGAATTTTCAGACTTTAAATGGAAACTGGTTTTCTCATTTAAATCTTCTCAGTCTCATCAACAATACCTGTAGATAAACACTCAAAGAAGATATAATGACATTTTAAAATGTAGAATACTGTTCTTTTATATAAGATGTTTACTTTTAGGAAATTCAATATCTAAAGTTCATCTTTATCCCGTAAACTTTAAAAGAGATATAGTATGGGGAAATATATTTGCTATCCCCAGTGCTGCCAATTCAATATCATTGTATACTTAGCTTTAAAAATTATCTATTTCTTAGAATAAATATTAAAATGCAAAATGCTGACATCACTATATAGGAACAACTATGCAAATATCTAGGAAGCATTCCACTTTAATTCAAGGTGACTTTTGCACCAAGCTGTGGCTTCTTATCTGACAAAAGCAAAAAAAGCACATCTACAGATAATTCAGATTCTGTTATGTGGTGAAATTTATAGGTATACAATTGAACATTCTCCTCCATTCTATCAGTGAAAAACTAATAATGTTCCTTAAATGAACAGAGTTTCCAGTCTCCACCTGATACTTTGCAAAGGCACATGCCCCCTTACCTTTGTATAGAGACACCCCCCACACCCAGTAGGAAATGGCAGCAAAATTCTTAAAATTCAAAGGCTAAATCTTTATTCATCCCAGAAGAGATTAATTGACAAAGCTTAAAAATTAAATTCTGGGGAAAATCAATTATTCTTATATTAATCCGGTACATATGAAACACTAGTTGACTGCAGTAACTGATAATGTTGCCAGATATACTTATACATGCAGAACTGGCCTAAAGAACATCTGAATCAAATAGGAAAACTGGAAACAGATTAATTTAGCATCTCTAAACACATGTGCTTTGTAGCTGCAGTGGTTCCAAAAGTACAGAGTCATTTGGAATCTAGTGGCCATTCAGCTTTCTTTCTTTATTCATTTTATCTTTTAATAAAAATTGTGGCATTTTCTGGGTAGTATTTTTTTAATGTTTATAATTCAAGTAGAATTATACCCCTTTCCTTACTTCAAAGCTCTCCAAGCTACCAACCCTCCACTTCACAAAGGCACTCATCTTCTAAATCAATATCCTCATCTTTATTATTATGTATATACCTATAGATACTCAACAATGTACACTCAAGAATATGTACAAATGCCACTGTTGAATCAGTTTTTGATGTTAGTGCATATATCACACATCAGGGCTGACCATTCTTCATTTAAAAACAAATGAGGATGCTTATTAACCCTGGCTAATTAAGGCTAATTAGCTTTCCCCCAGCAATCAGGAATGGTCTGTAGTTTTTCTGAAAATTTCCCCCTTCCATTTTTACATACTAATCGATATTATTTAGTTCATATTTAATAAAAATATCCTTTTCATTTTGTAAATCAAACACGAGTGCTACCATTCCATTGAGTCAATTTTCTGTGTTAAGCACTTTCAGGTCCGTGAGAAATTCTGGAGGTCTCCATTGCTTTACTGACATTACAGGCTTCTTCTGCCAATATCATTCATCCCACTTGACCATGAGAGCATTAAGCATTGTTGCCTTTCAGTGAAATTGAAATGCTATATGATTTTTTTCTATTTTTAAGGAAGCTTTTACTTAAGAATATAAATAGAGCTCAATGATTCTTGCCTTCCACATAGGATTAGGAATGTCATCCAGTGCTGGCACCAAACGTTATACTTTTGCCCTGGTAACTAAAAGCCAATAAAATCAATTCATGCCTTGAGGCTTTGTTAAAAAGAAGTGAGTTCGTATTAAAATGATGCAGAAAATGTGTTTTGCAGCCTTGCCATGAACATAGGTACCTCTAGATACATATGCTGCTGGCAAATGTGCCTTAGGATGTTGCTGAACAGACTAGTGAATTACATTTGCATCTGGCGGACCTCACCAGAGGGCACAGTCCATGCAATTTAGTTTTCCCTTCATAATTACAAGCACGACATGCAATTGATTTAGACAACTATAACAATATTCTTTCAGTTTTCTCTTGCTTTCTGTTCTGTACTGCTGTCTGTTATGAACAGAGCGATCCTTCATGGCATGGGACTATGTGGGACCAGGATTTTTGGCATATGGATTCAAGTGCTAATAAGTAAGGAATCTGGAACTTCATGCATTAATAAAATAAAATTGTTGTGGGGCTACAGACATGATTCAGTGAACATGGGTGCATACTTCTTGTCTAACACTGAATTAGCAGTTAGGATAACTTGTTGCTCTTTACAAAGGAGATAAGTTCAGTTCCAAGCAATTTCATAGTAGCTCATGACCATCAATAACTCCATGTCCAAGAGATCCCTCGCCATCTTCTAGCATCCATGGGCATACATATATTTATGCACACACACACACACACACACACACACACACATACACAAATACACACAAACACACACATACACAAACGCACACACACATACACACATACACAAACGCACACACACACATACACAAATGCACACACACACACAAACACACACACACGATTAAAAGTTAAAGAAAAAATGAACATTCTTCTGTGAACAAAAGAATAATGTATTATCTTCTATTTTCTATTTCAACCCACATTTTATAAGCTTTTATCAATCTAAATATAATTCCCTGATAGATTACTTTGATTATTTTAAAATTTAAAATAAAAATTATCTACCATACCGCAAATCAGAATGTCAGTAATGGAGAACAAACAGTCCTCTGATCCTGGTTTTATGGAAGCCCCCTTACACAAAATTTCAAGATTAAATGTTTATCCTAATTCAGTGGCTACAGCAATTAGAAATATTTTTTCATAGAGGAATCATAGAACAACCTTAATAATCATCAAGATAACCAGAATCGTGCCCTGGAGTGTACAGACATGACTGTCCACTGAGGAATGATTGAGTGTTGTATGATAAACACATGAAGTAACATCATTCCTTCTGAATGTCATGACATTAATAGACGCCTATGGATTCTATGAGTGGGAAGGAAATAATACTGGCAGTTTCAAACCAGTATGTAGAATCTTTGGCCTCAGTGTAAGTCTCTGGAAGAAGGGTCGTAAATACATGAAAATATTTCTATTTCCAGAATGTTTCCAGTCTTAGGATCATGTTGATGAAAAATGAAAGCAGAGGAAAATGCCTACGAGATAAGTAAGAGTTTTTATGAGAGACTGACAAGAGGATTTCGAGGCTCCATCTAGTATAAAGAAGTCATGAACAGATACACAATAAGTAACATTAAAGTTTAATCATAATAGTAAGCTATGTTAAACCTTAATAACCAGTATTCACTAGCAGTTGGATATTATTATGAAGTCATATCACAGAAAACATTTATTACATTTTGTATAAAACTTGAAAATATGTTTAGAATGTGGAGCTGTTGTAAAAGCTTCTATATATCTTCTATATAGTTTACTACCATCAGGCTGAAGGTTTATTTATCATTGTACCAAGAGAATAGCATCTCCCATGAAATAGACATTAATTGTAGAGTTCCAGAAAGAATTAGATTTACAATTTTTATCTGCCTTATCTAACTTGCTTTTTAGAAGGCATTTCAGGGCATGGGAAACTACGCAATGGGTAAAGAGATTGTTGCACAAGCTTGAGCAACTGAATGCAAACCTCCAGAACCCATGCGGAGCCAGGATAGTGGCATTTATCTGTAACCTCTGTACTTCGCTGCTGAGAGGGTACAAAGAGAAGCAGAGATAAGACAATAGGACTATCCTTGAAAGCTTCTGTCTTGTTCTTGGATATGTACTAAAATAAGTCAATGTTAAAATATCATATTATTATTATATACATATTTATTTATATTAATTAATAGTGAATGTGTGGTATGTGTGCAGGTATGCTTACTTGACTGTATTTCTGTGCAAGTGCATATGACAATATGGGTAGTTTTATCTCTGTATATGTGTGGTACTCATGCAGGTGACAAGAGGGCTTGTTATATAGATATAGATATAGATGATATAGATGTAGATATAGATATAGATATAGATAAGGACATAGATAGATAGATATTGGTATATGGATAGAGATAGACTTGATATAGATTAGATATTGATAGGTATTGAGAGAAAGAGAAAGAGAGGGGGTAGATAGATATAGATAGATATCATGGAAAAATAACTATGTCTTTTTATTTTATTTATTTACATTTCAAATGGTATCCCTTTTCCCATTTTCTCCTCCACAAGACCCCTACTCCTCCTCCCTCCCCCATGCCTCTATAAGGATGCTTCTGTGTGCAACCACCCACTCCTGCCTGATAAGTGGATATTAGCCAAAAAGAAGCTCGAAATACACACGATACAACTCACAGACCACATGAAACTTAAGAAGAATGAAGATCACACCAAAATGCAGATGCTACAGTAATACTCAGTAGGGGGAAGAGAATAGTCTCTGTGGAGTAGAAGGAGAGAGGAATCTGGGAGAGAGAGAAAGAGGGAGGGAAAATCACCATGTCTTAAACAATGTAGAAATGTAGTACTGACCACCAGCAATGTCAATAAACTTCATGTGTGAACTATAAAAAATATATGCCTACTCTCTGTCTCTGTCTCTGTCTCTGCCTCTGTCTCTGTCTCTGTCTCTGTCTCTCTCTCTCTCTCTCTCTCTCTCTCTCTCTCTCACACACACACACACACGCACATACACACAAGCTTGCACATACATATGTATGGACACAAACATACATAGACACATAATGGGAAAGAAAGAGTTATTATACACATAAACAAATACACAGACAATTACTCTTATTACTTGCATGGATACCACATATACACAGAGATATTGTCATATGCATATGCACAGAAGTACACAGTGAAGCAAGCATACCTGTACACATACCACAGATACACTATTAATTAATATAAATAAATATATTTATATTCAACATTCAATTACTCTTAGTAAGCTCATGGGTACTTCTGAGTTAATATGTCACATCTTTGTGAATGTAAGACTACATAAGCTGCCTATACACAACCCCACTGACTGCTAGAAGGAAAGTAAATTTGATGAGATGTGGAATATATAGAGTAAATATACTGGATCACAAGAATAAAGCCTTATGTTGAAAGTACAGAATAAGTAATAGTGTAGAAGTCTTCTCTGGATATGAACTGAACCTATCGAAAATGTGATTGCTTCTGAGATTTGGTAAATTCACTAGTATTAGAGAAGCTTTTACAACAACCTTGTATCAACAACATCCAGAAAGCTGGAATTAATGCTCATGCTTTTTTTTTTTTTTTTTGGTTCTTTTTTTTTTTGGAGCTGGGGACCGAACCCAGGGCCTTGCACTTCCTAGGTAAGCGCTCTACCACTGAGCTAAATCCCCAACCCCAATGCTCATGCTTCTTAATGTGAACACATGGGAGGGTTAGGCAGAAGAATTAACGTGAATCTGAGGTGAGCCTAAATTATATAGTAACTTAAGGTTAGCCATAACAATAGAGAGAGTCTGTCTCAAAAAAAAAGAAAGAAAGAAAGGAAGGAAGGAAGGAAGGAAGGAAGGAAGGAAGGAAGGAAGCAAGCAAGCAAGCAAGCAAGCAAGCAAGCAGAGCTGGAAGAGGAAAAAGAAGGAGGAGATCTATGATTTAATAGGGGCAAGATGGAGAATGAGCTGGTAGTGTGAACAGAAGTGGAGACTGGGAAGAGGTGAGAAAGCAAGAAATAAAAGTTTTTAAAAAACTGTAAAAAAAAGATGGTGGATCACAAATTAGACCATCAATTATATCTTTGTAAACATTTTAGGGGAAAAAAAAGGCTCACTCAATAAGACAATATCCATGGGCTATACAATAGTTTCTTGATCCTGCATTGTTTTGTGGTATATAAAATCAGGAAGAGTCACTACAAATTGAGTGTTTAATTATGTCAAAATATTAAGGACAGAAAATTTAAATTTCACTTATGCATTGTCACAAAAAAGTGAGAGATCAAAATTTAGAATGGAAATAAGAACCCTAAAAAAGGAGAGCCATCCCCACCAGCCTTTCAAGTAAACACATTTAGATGTCTTGGCAGAAATACGAGGGGGAGAATGGCAGGAAGAAGTGACTTATATAATCACCAGAACTCTTGCAGTTTTAAAGGATGGAAAAGTAAAGTTGAAGGGCTTCTAGTGTTGCAATGTTGGAGTAAACTTTGGTTGCAAGAAGGAAGACTTGTCTTGAACATGAGGGTAAGTAGTAGGACAGGATCTGAACTCAACTTACAGAATATGAAATTGTTGCCTAGGTTGGTATGCTTTCCCAACCGTATGCTTCCAACACATTGCCTTCAGATATATTTTATATGATTCTGTATTTTTTTTAAAAAAGCAGAAAAATAAATAAGATGAAATATAAGGTTTATCTTATTGGACTTTAAAAATAATTATGACTGAGATATTAAAGAGATGTAAAATAGCTGATTTCAGTAGAAATAACATCTAAAACCCATAGGAAAGTATCATAACTAGTACAAAGAATATTATTGATAGATTTTGCAACAAGATAACTATAGCTAAAATGGTAAATGTGAATCAGAAATTATGTCAATATAGGGTTGTAGAAAAGCTCAGAAGTTAGAAGCACTTCCTATACTTCTAGAAGACTGGAGTATGTTTCCCACCAAACACATCAGGAAGACTAGCACTACCAGTAACTTCAGCACCAGGAGAATGTAATGCTCTCATCTGGAGCTTGTGGGAACTGCACTCCAATGGTTATACCTGTGCAGAGATACACAAGTTAAAAGATGATGAATAAAACATTTAAACTCTATTAGCATAAAATGCATATATTTATACAAAGAAAAGTGTAAAGATATATAAAGAAGAATTTAAATGGAAGTACTTGATGGACTAACATGAGGACCAGAGTTTGGATCTCTAGCACACACGGAGCTATCAGATGGAAATGACAGTCCACCTGTAATCCCAGCACTTAGATCGCAGTAACAGGAGCAGTCATGAACAAGCTGGCCAGGTAGACTAGTCAAATAAGTGAGGCTTAAATTTGAGTGAAAGAACCTGCTTCAATGTATGTGGAAACCAATCAAGGAAGACATATCGGCATCAACCTCAGCCTTCCACGTGCCTATTTGTGTGCACACTCAGAAACAAGTGTACCCACAACAACTAAAGGAGCTGAAGGGTTTCCAACCACATAGGAAGAAAACAATATTAACCAACCAGAATCTCCAGAGCTCTCAGGGACTAAATCACTAGTAAGAATACACAAGGAAGGATCCATGGCTCCATCTGCATATGTAGCAGAGGATATCTTTGTGAGGCATCAATGGGAGAGGGGGCCCTTGGTCCTGTGAAAGCTCAATGACCCAGTGTAGGAAAATGTCAGGGCTGGGAGGCAGGAGGGAGTGGGTGCATAGTTGGAGGAGAACCCTTATAGAAGCAGGGAGAGGGGAGATGGGATAGGGAGTTGCCAGAAGGGAAACCAGGAAATAGGATAACATTTGATGTGCAAATAAAGAAAATAGCCAATAAAAGAAAAAAGAAAGATGACTACATAAGTATTCTATCACAAAACAGACCATTTGAGAGACTGAAAATTGAATCCAATCTCAAGGGAGAAGAAGAGCTGACTTTCTTTTACTTTTTTCCCATGTAGAAAGGTTTAATGAAAGAAGAAGCATAGAAGAGCTGAGAAGTAAAGTCTGGCCATGAGCACATGGAGGGAAGGGAGGAAGGGAATGGGGAGACAAGGGCCAAAATGGGAAGAGCAGGGAAGAGAGCAAACAGCAAGAGAGGAGAGCTGACTTTCAAGACTAGTTCTCTGATATCTGATTCCTGACCTCTGACCTCTTCTCACATCATTTGATATTTACTTGTCATTGCTTCAGACACTCACTTCGTACACATGCATGTATTCTGCTGCTGATAATGATGACAAACCTTCAAATCTAGTAATCTACTCCAAATAAATGCAATCTGAAGACATCAAAGCACACAGAGCATATTCGATTAAGAATAAGAACAACCTTCATGTTTGTCAATAACAGAAAGATATACAACATTGGATACATTGAATATCAAACATTCATGAGAATACAACAGTGTTAGTAAAAAGTATGGATAAAATATTATATATAATATTAAATAAAATGGGCCAAAAGATAAAATTATACTATACATTTATAATTATATTTCATATAATTATATGTTTATATTTATATATTAATTGTATTTTAAAATTATAAAAATGTAATTATTTTGATGTAATTATATATATATATAATTTATAAGACATAGCATTCCACAGTAAAATCAACTTAAGAATAGTAAACATAGAGCTAAACAAAACATTCTCAGCTGAGAAATATCTAAAGGTCAAAAAGCACCTAAAGAAATGATTAACATCCTTAGTCATGAGGGAAATGCAAATCAAAACAACCCTGAGATTCCACCTCACACCAATGAGAATGGCTAAGATCAAAAACTCAGGTGACAGCAGATGCTGGTGAGGATGTGGAGAAAGAGGAACACTCCTCCATTGTTGGTGGGACTGCAGACTGGTACAACCATCCTGGAAATCAGTTTGGAGGCTCCTCAGAAAATTGGACATTGTACTACCTAAGGACACAGCTATACCTCTCCTGGACATATACCCAAAAGATGCTCCAACATACAACAAAGACACATGCTCCACTATGTCCACAGCAGCCTTATTTATAATAAGATGCCCTTCAACAGAAAATGGATTAAAAAAAATGTGGTACATCTACACAATGGAGTACTACACAGCTATCAAAAATAATGCCTTCATGCAATTCATAGGCAAATGGATGGAACTGGAAAATATCATCCCGAGTGAGGTAACACAATCACAGAAAAGCACACTTGGTATGCACTCACTGATAAGTGGATATAGCCAAAAAGCTTGAATTACCAGGATGCAATCCACAGACCACAGGAAGCTCAAGAAGAAGGATGCAGATGCTCCTATTCCTTCTTAAAGGGGAAAAATATCCATAGGAGGGGATAGGGAGGCAAAGTTTAGAGCAGCAACTGAAGTAACGGCCATTCAGTGCCTGCCCACATGTAGCCCATACATATACAGCCATCAAACCTAGATAAGTTTGATGAAGTTAAAATGTGCATGCTGAAAGGGACCAAATATAGATCTCTAGTGAGAGACACATCCAGAGCATGTCCAATACAGTGGTCAATGCTAGGAGTAAACCACTGAACAGAAAAGAGGGTTCCCTTTGGGGGAATTAGAGGAAGGATTCACAGAGCTGAAGGGGCTTGTCACCCCACAAGAGCAACAATGCCAACCAACCAGAGCTTCCAGGGACTAAACCATTACCAAAAGACTGTACATGGATTGACCCAGGGCTCCAACTGCATAGGTGGAAGAGAATAACCTTGTTGGGGCACCAGTGGAATGTGAAGCCCTTGGTCCTGCCAAGGGTGGACACCCAGTGCAGGGAAATGTCGGGGGCGGGGCGGTAAGTTGGGTGGATGGGTGGGAACACCCATATGGGGGAAAGGAAGGGGATGCGGGCTTATGGATAGGAAACCAGGAAAGGGGATAGCATTTGAAATGTAAATAAAGAAATATATCTGAAAAAAAAGAACACTGAACATTCTAAGATCAGGTTCGTTTTTCTTCATTTTGTGGCTTTTACATAGAAAATTTTGTATTATAAATGTTTATGAGTTTCACATTTAATTCTATTCATCATTAGTGTTTTTTATATTTTGAGATGTTCATTTAAAAGGTCAAGAAATTCATTATGATGGTCAACTCTAGCAAGGATATATGCTAGATACTAAGTATTCACACTCACCATCATTTCTCTATTCATTATGCGACAGTGGAAAGAAAGGCAAGACAACCCTAGTGCTTTTGTGCCCCAACACTGTCCCTCAGTCTACTAAACATACTCTCTATTTTCCCTTTTATGATGTATTTGTATTTTTAGCTATATATGTGTATGCTAAGAGTGGGATGGCACTAAGAGGACCATATCCAGTAGAGATGAAACTGACAGCAGTTGTGAGCTGTCCCACTTGGTTCTATGAAGCAACTTTGTGAATTCTAGAAGATCAGCAAGTATTCTCAACTCAGAAGCTATTTCTTGAGTCCCTAAAATCTCTAATTTTCATGATACATCATAGTTCAACTCTTCTTTAACATTTCTTCTGTTTTTACCAAACAAGCCAAATAAACAAAATAATATTTTTTCTTTCATGAAGTCTTACATAATATCCCTTAATTTTCTGAGTTACAATTATGAAGCAGCTGAAATTCATTCTCTATAAAATATTGAAATCAAAAATTATAAATTATATAATATGCCACTGTATTTAAAATACTGCATTAGCTACAGCTCTTGAAAATAAAGTGATATAACTCTGTACTGTTATATAGAACTGAATATTTTTTCTTTTCTTTTCTTTTTTATTAACTGGAGTATTTCTTATATACATTTCCAGTGTTATTCCCTTTCCCGGTTTCCGGGCAAATATCCCCCTCCTCCCTCCCCTTCTTTATGGGTGCTCCCCTCCCCATCCTTCCCCCATTGCCACCCTCCCCCCAACAATCTAGTTCACTGAGGGTTCAGTCTTAGCAGGACCCAGGGCTTCCCCTTCCACTGGTGCTCTTACTAGGATATTCATTGCTACCTATGAGGTCAGAGTCCAGGGTCAGTCCATGTATAGTCTTTAGGTAGTGGCTTAGTCCCTGGAAGCTCTGGTTGCTTGGCATTTTTGTACATATGGGGTCACCAGCCCCTTCAAGCTCTTCTAGTTCTTTCTCTGATTCCTTCAACGGGGGTCCTATTATCAATTCAGCGGTTTGCTGCTGGCATTCGCCTCTGTATTTGCTGTATTCTGGCTGTGTCTCGCAGGAGAGATCTACATCCGGCTCCTGTCAGCCTGCACTTCTTTGCTTCATCCATCTTGTCTAATTGGATGGCTGTATATGTATGGGCCACATGTGGGGCAGGCTCTGAATGGGTGTTCCTTCTCTGTCTGTTTTTTTTTTTTTTTTTTTTTTTGGTTCTTTTTTTCGGAGCTGGGGACGGAACCCAGGGCCTTGCACTTCCTAGGTAAGTGCTGTACCACTGAGCTAAATCCCCAGCCCCCTTCTCTGTCTGTTTTAATCTTTGCCTCTCTATTCCCTGCCAAGGGTATCCTTGTTCCCCTTTTAAAGAAGGAGTGAAGCATTCACATTTTGATCATCTGTCTTGAGTTTCATTTGTTCTAGGCATCTAGGGTAATTCAAGCATTCGGGCTAATAGCCACTTATCAATGAGTGCATACCATGTGTGTTTTTCTGTGATTGGGTTACCTCACTCAGGATGATATTTTCCAGTTCCAACCATTTGCCTACGAATTTCATAAAGTCATTGTTTTTGATAGCTGAGTAATATTCCATTGTGTAGATGTACCACATTTTCTGTATCCATTCCTCTGTTGAAGGGCATCTGGGCTCTTTCCAGTCTCTGGCTATTATAAATAAGGCTGCGATAAACATAGTGGAGCATGTGTCTTTTTTATATGTTGGGGCATCTTTGGGGTATATGCCCAAGAGAGGTATAGCTGGATCCTCAGGCAGTTCAATGTCCAATTTTCTGAGGAACCTCCAGACTGATTTCCAGAATGGTTGTACCAGTCTGCAATCCCACCAACAATGGAGGAGTAGAACTGAATATTTTAAATAATTTTCTACTTCTTTCTTTATATACATATTCTTATGTTTCTAGCCTTTTAATTATTCACAATTCCTCCCTGACACAGGCTTCTGCTCTTGATTTTTCTTATGCTTGAAATATTGATTTTCCCCAAGAGTTCTTCATGTATCTCATTTCTTAGTTGATTTGCTGCTAAAGGTTTTGTTTTTACAATGGACTTTGACTTACATAGTGCTAATTATTAGCTAATCCACAAACCTATCTAACTGTAGTCTCCTCAATAGTGCTAAGCGAAGACTTATGTATGTGCTGTTCACATCATTGAAGAGTTAGGAATTATATTTGCTTTAGGCCATCTTGGCTGAGAATAGTGCCTTAGAGGTAACATTAGTTCATTTGACTCACATATATCCGCATGCCTGGAAGTCCAGGATAGCAAATGACCTCAGTAACTCTTAAGAGAACACTGGAGACAGTGGAGGAGGTAGATCTTTGATTTCATTATCAAGATCAAAAAGTCATGTAAAAAGTTTTATGAAGCACTTGCAAAGGGGGGGGGAGAGACAGAGAGACAGACAGAGAGACAGAGACAGATAGGGAGATGGAGAGGGAGATGGAAACAGAGAGGGAGTGGGAGAAGAAAGGAGGAAGGAAGAAGAAAGAAAAGAAAAGTAAAGAAATAAAGAAATAAGGATAAGGAAAGAAAGAAAGAAAGAAAGAAAGAAAGAAAGGAAGGAAGAGAGAAAGAAAGAAACAAAGAAAGGAAGAAAGAAACAGAGAAAGAAAGAAAAAAAGGGGATAAATGTGTTAACTCCATTACAGGTAATCCTGTTCCCAGAATACATGCCCATTATTCCTCTTACACAACGCCAGGCCGAACATAGACTCCTTCATACAGCAAAGAGTCTAAATGTTGTTTTGGGAAAGTGAATCTGGATGAAAACAAGATTATATTATTGTATTATTAAAGGTCACAGTTTTGTTTTGGTTCTTCCAAATGCCCATTCCATTAGCAATCGAAAAGTACATTCTCATTTTTTTTAGTAGGTGTGGAATACATAATTTTCACATTCTTTAAAAGAGATAAATACAATTTCCTTATAGCTTAATGATTTATATCCATTATGCAGACCTAATAAATCAGAATGATGAATTTATTTATGATAATCATCAATGGTAAGTAGCAATATTCAATAGGAAGTTTCCAAGGGATACTATAAATAGATATCTGTTTCAGACAAGGGAAAAATAATTACATATTTTCTTGGTGGAATCACTATCACCTTCCTTCTCAGTAGATCATTGACCCTGGTTAATTTTCTTATCATTAAGGATTTGTTTCCTTTTATTGATAATAGCTATTTTTAAATCACATATTATAACCTAAGTATAGTTTCTATTCCTGCTAGTACTCCAATTTCCTCTTCCCATCCCCTCACATCCAAATACATCCCCTTTCTCTTTCTTATTAAAAACAAATATGTTTCTAAGGGATAATAAGTATATATTAACCGTTTTTAACTATATAAAGCTAATACATTTATATAGTTGAAAATAAACAAAATGGGGAAAGCACGTGCAACAGAAATGCAAAGACACACAAACTCAGAAATCTCATAAAAACACAAAAGTGGGAGACAGAACAATTTCAGCAATGATTTTTTTCAATTCTTCTTCCACAGGACCTCCAGAGCTCTGAGTGTGCTATATGATAGATGTCTCATTGTTATCATAACAATACTTTCTTTGTTCACATGTTTGTTCTATCAAGTGAAAGAAAATTCTTTAAAATGGTAAGTGATCCATTCAAATCCAATAAAAAAATCAAAAATTTTGATAATTAAAGATTCCTGTCATTTTCAGAGTTAAACTTTCTAAACTTTCTGTTTGTATTTGGCTACCAAAAATGTTACAAATAGAGATGACATATTCTTTTCATGAGGCATTTCTTACTTATCAAGAGTTAAGTTTTGTTAAAGAGCAATACAATCACACCACAGTGCACAATAAAAGTAATGGAAATTGCTCATCTAATTTACCATTAACCACATGGAAATTTTTCCCATAAGGATCATGAAAGACACAAAACGTTTTAGATCATAAAACCTTTTGTAATAAACTCCATCCTCTCCTTCTCCTTTCTGTAGGACTAGATCTTCTCCTACAACCTTCCTCCCCAACTCTTTCTTTATTATACACTAACTACTTCAGGCACTCCTGATGAGGAGCTGACCAAAATGGCCAGGGAAATAGGTAGTCAAATAGAGGTATTTGATAATAGAATATCTATAGGTAATCTAATAATAGAATATCTCTCAGAACATAGCACATAACATTCAAAATATTGAATATGCACAACAAAGAAAGGATACTAAAATCTGCAAGGGAAGATACCAAATAACATAGAAAGGTTATATCTACTGTAATGATACCTGATTTCTCAATGGAAACTCTAAAAGCCAAAAAGGCCTGGACAAAAGTTCTGTAAATTCTAAATGAGAAGAGATGCCATCTCAAACTATTATACCGAGGCAAACTTCTAATCACAAAAGATGAAGAAAATAAGCTATTGTATCCTGTGATAGGGCCATAGTTAAGCAGTATCTATCTAAACATCTATGAACTAGAATGAATAGTTTGACCTAAAGAGATGAAATATTAAGCCACCTAGAGAAAAGGAGCCAGAAGGGATAACCCCAAACCAACAAATGGAAATGGGAGGCAATCACAAAAGAACAGAATGAGCAAATACTGCTGATTGATAATTCTCAATGTGAATGTTCTCAATTTCCCAATAAAAAGTCAAAATATAAACAAATGAATGAAAACTAGGGTCTATCTTCATGCTGCATCCAAGATAAATCACTAAACACGTAGGATGCAGAGCACCTAAGAGTAAAAGTATAGAAAAATATATGCCAAATAAGTGGACATAAGAAGTAGGGTGTTATAGCTATTTTAATATCTGACAAATTAGACATCAAACAAAAATCAGAATAGATTGGGAAGGGTATAATGTACTCATGAATAAAAAGGAAAAATATCAAGATTATGTCTATTCTCATAATCTCTATGTCAATCATAAGCGTACTCAAGTTCATAAAAGAAAAATTACTGCAATGTAAATCACATACAGAACTTGACCACTCCACTCTGCAATAAAAAGATCCACTAGACAAAAGGTAAGCAGCAAAATACTACAACTATGAGGTCATAAACCAAATGTAAATAATATTTACAGAGCATTTCACCCAAACCTAAAAAAATATATATCTCAGTATCTCATGAAACTTACTGCAAAATCGATCACATACTTCAACATAAAACCAATATTAACAGAAGCAAGAAACCTCTGAATATGTCTGAGGATCACAGATTAAAGCAGCATCTCAGATTTATTTAAAAAACATAAGACAAACTCATGGAAACTGAACAATTAACAAATAAAAAAATGGGCCAAGACTAGGATATAAAAATAAATAAGCAATTTTTATAATTGAACAAGAAGTAAAATATGGCATACTGTAACTTATGTGAAACATTAAATGTGGTTCTAGGAGGAAATTGGTGGTGAAAAATGCCTACATATTGTAAAGCTACCACATACTAGGAAATTAATAGCACACATAAAAAAATCTAGAATAAAAAGAAGCAATCACACACAAAAGAAATAATAGACAGCAAGAAATAATCGAACTCAGATTGAAAATCCACAAAAATAAGAACAAGCAACAAACAACAACAGAAAGGATCAATTAAAGAAATATTTGGTTATTTAAAATCAGAAAGTTTAACCAACCTGTTAGCCAAATTAATTAAAAGGCATAAAAAGAATACTCAAATTAATAATATTAGAGCTGAAAAAGAGATACTTAAGAACATATGCAAAGAAAAATTTAAAAAATCATAAGGAGATATTATAAAACCTATATTTCATCAATTAAGTAGATAATTTTCTTAATATGTACCACCTATTGAAGTCAAACTAATAACAAATAATCAATTTAGGCAGGCCCATAACCCTCAATTAATTAGAAACATTAATTAAAAATCTTCCAACAATAAAAATTTTTTAAATTAAAAAATAAACCAGGGTGTGATGGTTTTATTTTAGTAGAGAATTCTTCCAGATTTTCAAATACTCAACAAATTATATCACAAAATAGAAGCAGAGGGAACATTACCCATTTTTAATGAATCCACATTTGTCTTGATAGCCAAATTTTATAAAGAACAAAAAAAGAAAGAACATCAAAGAAAAACAACCTTACCGAGTGTCTGGATATAAAATTACTCTAATAAATCAGTTGCCTTCCTTTATACAAATGATAAATGAGCTGAGAAAGAAATCAGAGAACCAACACCCTTTAAAATAATCACAAATAGTATAAAATATTGGGGGGGGGTAACTCTAACCAATCAAGTGAAAGATCTGTATGACGAGGTCTGCAAGTCTCCCAAGAAAGAAATCTAAGAAGACTGGAAGAAAATGGAGAGATGTCCCATGTTCATGGATTGGAAGAATTGACAGAATTGACATAGTAAAAATAGCCATCCTACTACAAGCAATCTACACATTCAATGCAATTCCCCATCAAAATTTCAACACAATTCTTCAAAGACATGAAAAGAGCAATTCTCAAATTCATCTGGAAAAACAAAAACAAACAAACAAAGAAAAAAACCCAGAATACTGAAAATAAGTCTTAATAATAATAGAGCTTCTGGGGGAATCACCATCAGTGACTTAAAGCTATAGTATAGAAAAATAGTGATAAAACTGAAACTTAGCTTCTCTGAGTCTAGGAAATCAGGTCCCTCATCTTAGTGGGTAACTCAGGTTTTACTTTGGCAGAGAAGGGCCTTGGGAATCTGAGTATGCTTCAGGGACTTCCTAAAGATATGTTAAATTGTTACTGTCCTGTTTCAGGAGTTTCCAACAAAATGAAATACTTCAATATTGGAGGAAATTAAGAAAATGTCATACAACAGACACATACAATACAAAACACATACAACACACACACACACAGACACACACACACACCACCACCACTACCATCACCACCGACACACACACACATACACACACACACACACACACACCACCACCACCACCACCACCACCACCACCACCACCACCACCAATAGGAAACAAAGTAAATAAAGTTTTATAATATTAAAAAAGTAATCTAGAAAAACTAGGGAAGCATCTGGAACACATGGGTCCTGGAAAAATTTCCTGAACAAAACACCAATGGCTTATGCTCTAAGATCAAGAATCGACAAATGGGATTTCATAAAACTGCAAAGCTTCTGTAAGGCAAAGGACACTGTAGTTAGGACAAATCGGCAACCAACAGATTGGGAAAAGATCTTTCCCAATTCTACAACAGATAGAGGCCTTATATCCAAAATATACAAGGAACTCAAGAAGTTAGACCGCAGGGAGACAAATAACCCTATTAAAAAATGGGGTTCAGAGCTAAACAAAGAATTCACAGCTGAGGAATGCCGAATGGCTGAGAAACACCTAAAGAAATGTTCAACATCTTTAGTCATAAGGGAAATGCAAATCAAAACAACCCTGAGATTTCACCTCACACCAGTGAGAATTGCTAAGATCAAAAACTCAGGTGACAGCAGATGCTGGCGAGGATGCGGAGAAAGAGGAACACTCCTCCATTGTTGGTGGGATTGCAGACTGGTACAACCATTCTGGAAATCAGTCTGGAGGTTCCTCAGAAAATTGGACATTGAACTGCCTGAGGATCCAGCTATACCTCTCTTGGACATATACCCAAAAGATGCCCCAACATATAAAAAAGACACGTGCTCCACTATGTTCATCGCAGCCTTATTTATAATAGCCAGAAGCTGGAAAGAACCCAGATGCCCTTCAACAGAGGAATGGATACAGAAAATGTGGTACATCTACACAATGGAATATTACTCAGCTATCAAAAACAACGGCTTTATGAAATTCATAGGCAAATGGTTGGAACTGGAAAATATCATCCTGAGTGAGCTAACCCAATCACAGAAAGACATACATGGTATGCACTCATTGATAAGTGGCTATTAGCCCAAATGCTTGAATTACCCTAGATGCCTAGAACAAATGAAACTCAAGACGGATGATCAAAATGTGAATGCTTCACTCCTTCTCTAAAAGGGGAACAAGAATACCCTTGGCAGGGAAGAGAGAGGCAAAGATTAAAACAGACTGAAGGAACTACCATTCAGAGCCTGCCCCACATGTGGCCCATACATATACAGCCATCCAATTAGACAAGATGGATGAAGCAAAGAAGTGTAGGCCGACAGGAGCCGGATGTAGATCTCTCCTGAGAGACACAGCCAGAATACAGCAAATACAGAGGCGAATGCCAGCAGCAATCTACTGAACTGAGAATAGGACCCCCGTTGAAGGAATCAGAGAAAGAACTGGAAGAGCTTGAAGGGGCTCGAGACTCCATATGTACAACAATGCCAAGCAACCAGAGCTTCCAGGGACTAAGCCACTACCTAAAGACTATACATGGACTGACCCTGGACTCTGACCTCATAGGTAGCAATGAATATCCTAGTAAGAGCACCAGTGGAAGGGGAAGCCCTGGGTCCTGCTAAGACTGAACCCCCAGTGAACTAGATTGTTGGGGGGAGGGTGGCAATGGGGAGAGGATGGGGAGGGGAACACCCATAACAAAGGGGTGGGGGAGGGAAAAATAAAAAGAAGCCTACAGAACTCCAAACAGATTGGATCAGAAAAGAACTCCTCTTGTCACATAATACTCAAAACACCAAATGGACAAAACAAAGGATATTTAAAGCAGTAAGGGAAAAAGGTCAACTAACACATAAAGGCAGACCTATCCAAATTACACCACACTTCTCACCAGAGACTATGAAAGCCAGAAGATCCTGGGCACATGTCATACAGACTCGAAGAGAACACAAATGCCAGCCCAGGTTACTGTATCCAGCAAAACTCTTCAATTAACATAGATGAAGAAACCAAGATATTCCACGACAAAACCAAATTTACACGATATCTTTCTAGAAAGGATAATAAATGATAAAGCCCAACACAAGGAGGCAAGCTACACCCTAGAAAAAGCAAGAAATTAAATGGTTAGCAATGAAACAAATCGAGGATAAGGACACAAACATATTCTCACCTCCAAATATGAAGATGACAGGAAGCAACAATCACTATTTCTTTTTTTCTTCTTTTTTTTTGGTTTTTGTTTTTTTTTTTTCAGAAAACTTTCATCTAAAAATTTTATTTCAAAGCTTTCTTAATTTGTTTTATTAACTTAAGTATTTCTTATTTACATTTCAAGTGTTATTCCCTTTCCAGGTTTCTGGGCCAACATCCCCCTAATCCCTCCCCTTCCCCTTGTTTATGGGTGAAATCTCACACCTGTTTTGATTTGCATTTCCCTTATGACTAAAGGTGTTGAACATTTCTTTAGGTATTTCTCAGCCATTCAGCATTTCTCAGCTGTGAATTCTTTGTTTAGTTCTGAACCCCATTTTTTAATAGACAACCACTATTTCTTAACATCTCTCAACATCAATGGACTCAATTCCCCAATAAAAAGACACAGATTAATAAACTGGAAATGTAATGAGGACCCAGAATTTTGGGTCCTCATACCTTAGAAACAATGACAGACACTATCTCAGAATAAAAGGCTGGAAAACAACTTTCCAAGCAAACGATCTGAAGAAGCAGGCTGGAGTAGCCATTTTAATATCGAATAAAATTGATTTTCAAGCAAAAGTCATCAAAAAAGATATGGAAGGACACTTCATATTCACCAAAGGAAAAATCCACCAAGATGAACTCTCAAACCTAAATATATATGCTCTAAATGCAAGGGCACTTACATACATAAAAGTAACCTTACTAAAGCTCAAAGCACACATTGCACTTCCCACAATAATAGTAGGAAATTTCAACACCCCACTCTCATCAATGGACAGATCATGGAAACAGAAATTAAACAGGGACATGGACAGACTAAGAGAAGTCATGAAACAAATGGACTTTACATATATTTATAGAACATTCTATCCTAAAGCAAAAGGATATATCTTCTTCTCACCACCTTATGGTACTTTCTCCAAAACTGACCATATAATTGGGCACAAAACAGGCCTCAACAGATACAGAAAGATAGAAATAATCCCATATGTCCTATCAGACCACATGGGATAAAAAGCTGGTATTCAATAACAATAAGGAAAGAACAACCCTATATCCATGGAAGATGAACAATGCTTCATTCAGTTATAACCTAGTCAAGGAAGAAATAAAGAAAGAAATTAAAGACTTATTAGCATTTAATGAAAATGAAGGTACAATTTAACCAAACTAATGGGACACAATGAAAGCTGTGCTAAGAGGAAAACTCATAGCTCTGAGTGACTGCAAAAAGAAACAGGAAAGAGCATATATCAGTCTAAAAACCCTAGAACAAAATGAATCAAATACACCCAGGAGGAGTAGAAGGCAGGAAATAATCAAACTCAGAGCTGAAATCAACCAAGTAGAAACAAAAAGGTCTATACAAAAAATCAACAGAACCAAAAGCTGGTTCTTTGAGAAAATAAACATGATAGATAAACCCCAAACTAATCAGAGAACACAGAGAGTTTGTCCAAATTAACAAAATCAAAAATGAAAAGGGAGACATAACAACAGAACCAGAGGAAAAATCATCAGACCCTACTACAAAATGCTATATTCAACAATACTTGAAAATCTGCAGGAAATGGACAATTTCCTAGACAGATACCAGGTACTGAAGTTAAATCAGGGACAGATAAACGATTTACACAACCCTATAACTTCTAAAGAAATAGAAGCAGTCATTAAAAGTCTCCCAACCAAAAAGAGCCCAGGTCCAGATGGGTTCAGTGCAGAAATCTATCAGACCTTCATAGAAGACCTCATACCAATACTATCCAAACTATTTCACAAAATTGAAATAGATGGAGCACTACCGAATTCCTTCTATGAAGCCACACCTACTCTTCTACCTTAACCATACAAAGACCCAAAAAAAAAAGAACTTCAGACCAATTTCCCTTATGAATATCGATGCAAAAATACTCAATTCAGTTCTTGCAAACAGAATCCAAGAACACATCAAAACAATCATCCATCATGATCAAGTAAGCTTCATCTCAGGTATGCAGGGATGGTTTAATATACGGAAAACCATCAACATAATCTACTATATAAACAAACTTAAAGATAAAAACCACATGTTCATTTCATTAAATGCTGAGAAAGCATTTGACAAAATTCAACACACCCCTTCATGATAAAAGTCCTGGAAAGATCAGGAATTCAAGGCCCATACTTAACATAGTAAAAGCCATATACAGCAAACCAGTAGCTAACATTAAACTAAATGGAGAGAAACTTGAAGCATTCCCACTAAAATTAGGGACTAAATAAAGCTGCCCACCCTCTCCCTACTTAGTCAATACAGTTCTCAAAGTCTTAGCCAGAGCAATCAGACAACAAAAGTGATCAAAGGGATACAGATTGGAAAGGAAGTATTCAAAATATCACTATTTGCAAATACTATGATAGTATATTTAAGTGATTCCAAAAGTTCCACAAGAGAATTACTAAACCTGATAAACACCTTCAGCAAAGTGGCTGGCTATAAACTTAACTCATACAAATCAGTAGCCTTCTCTACACAAAAGAAAAACAAGCTGAGAAAGAAATTAGGGAAACAACACCCTTCATAATAGTCCCAAATAATATAAAATACCTGGGAGTGACTTTAAACAAGCAAGTGAAATATCTGTATGATAAGAACTTCAAGCCTCTGAAGAAAAAAATTGAAGATCTCAGAAGATGGAAAGATCTCCCATGCTCTTGGATTGGCAGGATTAATATGTAAGAGAAGGGTGTTGGGGGATACCTGGAAGAGAATGGGGGACAAGAGAGGTGAAGGATGCCATGACAAGAGTCTGATCAAGGTGACAACTTTATTTTTCCCTAAGGCTGAATTTATACCATAACATGGGTAACAGTGGGAGGGGGAATGTAAGAAACATTTTCACAGGCCAAGGATACAATACTCGTGTGGTCAGGGAATTGGCTGATGTTGACAGGATGTCAGAAAGGTCACAGGTTTGTCATATCTATTAGTCATCAGGATGTTGATTTTACAGAAAAGTTATAGGTACATTGGGTATCTTGACGTATCATATTATGCATTTTGTCCACCAGATTTGTATTAGTCTTCTGCAGCTGGCTGTAGATTTTCCATGAACCCAGTGGTACTTAATTCTAACCATAATAATAACATAAATAATGGAGGGCTTCAAGGGCATCACTCCCAACATTAATATAGTAAAAATGGCCATTTTACCAACAGCAATCCACAGATTCAATGCAGTCCCCATCTAAATTCTAATCCAATTCTTCAGAGAAGTAGACAGAACAATTTGCAAATTCATCTGGAATAACAATAAACTCTGGATAGCTAAAACTATCCTCAACAATAAAAGGACTTAAGAGGGAATCAATATCCCTGAACTCAAGCGATATTACAGAGCAATGGTGATAAGACTGTACGGTATTGTTACAGAGACAGGCAGAAGGACCAGTGTAATAGAATTAAAGACCCAGAAATGAACCCACACACCTATGGTCACCTGATTTTTGACAAAGGAACCAAACCAACCAATGGAAAAAAGATAGCATTTTCAGCAAATGGTGCTGGTTCAACTGGAGGTCAGCATGTAGAAGAATGCAAATCAATCCATTGTTAACAAACTGTAGAAAGCTTAAGTCCAAGTGGATCAAGGACCTCCACATCAAACCAGATATCATCAAACTAGTAGAAGAAAAAGTGGGGAAGAATCTGGAACTAATGGGCACTGGAGAAAATTTCCTGAAGAAAATACCAATGGCTTATGCTCTAAGATCAAGAATCGACAAATGGGATCTCATAAAACTTCAAAGCTTACGTAAGGCAGAGGACACGGTTGTTAGGTCAAAACGGTAACCAACAGATTGGGAAAAGATCTTTACCAATCCTACAACTGATAGAGGGCTTATATCCATAATATACAAGGAATTCACGAAGTTAGACTGCAGGGAGACAAATAACCCTATTAAAAATGGGGTTGAGAGTTAAACAAAGAATTCACAGCTGAAGAATATCAAATGGCTGAGAAGCACCTAAAGAAATGTTCAACATATTTAGTCATAAGTGAAATGCAAATCAAAACAACTCTGAGATTCCACCTCACACCAGTCAAAATGGCTAAGATCAAAAACTCCAGCGACAGCAAATGCTGACAAGGATATGGAGAAAAAGGAACACTCCTCCATTCTTGGTGGGATTGCAGACTGGTACAACCATTCTGGAAATCAGTCTGGAAGTTCCTCAAAAAATTGAACATTGCACTACCTGAGGACCCAGCTATACCTCTCTTGGGCATATACTGAAGAGATGCCCCAACATATAACAAAGACACGTGCTCCACTATGTTCATAGCAGCCTTATTCATAATAGCCAGAAGCTGGAAAAACCAGATGCCTTTCAAGAGTGGAATGAATACAGAAATTGTGGTACATCTACACAATGGAATACTACTCGGCTATAAAATAAATGACTTTATAAAATTCATAAGCAAATGGATGGAACTGGAAAATATTATCCTGAGTGAGGTAACTCAATCACAGAAAAACACACATGGTATGCACTCATTAAGTGGATATTAGGAAACCAAGATATTCCATGACAAAACCAAATTTACACAATATCTTTCTACAAATCCAGCACTACAAAGTATAATAAATGGTAAAGCCCAACATAAGGAGGCAAGCTATACCCTAGAAGAAGCAAGAAACTAATCGTCTTGGCAACAAAACAAAGAGAAAGAAAGCACACAAACATAACCTCACATCCAAATATGAATAAAACTGGAAGCAATAATCACTATTCCTTAATATCTCTCAACAACAATGGGCTCAACTCCCCAATAAAAAGAAATAGATTAACAAACTGGATACGCAACGAGGACCCTGCATTCTGCTGCCTACAGGAAACACACCTCAGAGACAAAGACAGACACTACCTCAGAGTGAAAGGCTGGAAAACAACTTTCCAAGCAAATGGTCAGAAGAAGCAAGCTGGAGTAGCCATTCTAATATCAAATAAAATCAATTAGCAACTAAAAGTCATCAAAAAAGATAAGGAAGGACACTTCATATTCATCAAAGGAAAAATCCATCAAGATGAACTCTCAATCCTAAATATCTATGCCCCAAATACAAGGGCACCTACATATGTAAAAGAAACCTTACTAAAGCTCAAAACACACATTGGACCTCACACAATAATAGTGGGAGATTTCAACAACCCACTCTCTTCAATGGACAGATCATGGAAACAGAAATTAAACAGCGATGTAGACAGACTAAGAGAAGTCATGAGCCAAATGGACCTAACGGATATTTATAGAACATTCTATCCTAAAGCAAAAGGATATACCTTCTTCTCAGCTCCTCATGGTACTTTCTCCAAAATTGACCATATAATTGGTCAAAAAACGGGCCTCAACAGGTACAGAAAGATAGAAATAATCCCATGCGTGCTATTGGACCACCACGGCCTAAAACTGGTCTTCAATAACAATCAAGGAAGAATGTCCACATATACTTGGAAATTGAAGAATGCTCTACTCAATGATAACCTGGTCAAGGAAGAAATAAAGAAAGAAATTAAAAACTTTTTAGAATTTAATGAAAATGAAGGTACAACATACCCAAACTTATGGGACACAATGAAAGCTGTGCTAAGAGGAAAACTCATAGCGCTGAGTGCCTGCAGAAAGAAACAGGAAAGAGCATATGTCAGCAGCTTGACAGCACACCTAAAAGCTCTAGAACAAAAAGAAGCAAATACACCCAGGAGGAGTAGAAGGCAGGAAATAATCAAACTCAGAGCTGAAATCAACCAAGTAGAAACAAAAAGGACCATAGAAAGAATCAACAGAACCAAAAGTTGGTTCTTTGAGAAAATCAACAAGATAGATAAACCCTTAGCCAGACTAACGAGAGGACACAGAGAGTGCGTCCAAATTAACAAAATCAGAAATGAAAAGGGAGACATAACAACAGATTCAGAGGAAATTCAAAAAATCATCAGATCTTACTATAAAAACCTATATTCAACAAAACTTGAAAATCTTCAGGAAATGGACAATTTCCTAGACAGATACCAGGTACCGAAGTTAAATCAGGAACAGGTAAACCAGTTAAACAACCCCATAACTCCTAAGGAAATAGAAGCAGTCATTAAAGGTCTCCCAACCAAAAAGAGCCCAGGTTCAGATGGGTTTAGTGCAAAATACTATCAAACCTTCATAGAAGACCTCATACCAATATTATCCAAACTATTCCACAAATTGAAACAGATGGATCACTACCGAATACCTTCTACGAAGCCACAATTACTCTTATACCTAAACCACACAAAGACACAACAAAGAAAGAGAACTTCAGACCAATTTCCCTTATGAATATCGACGCAAAAATACTCAACAAAATTCTGGCAAACCGAATCCAAGAGCACATCAAAACAATCATCCACCATGACCAAGTAGGCTTCATCCCAGGCATGCAGGGATGGTTTAATATACAGAAAATCATCAACGTGATCCATTATATAAACAAAATGAAAGAACAAAACCACATGATCATTTCATTAGATGCTGAGAAAGCATTTGACAAAATTCAACACCCCTTCATGATAAAAGTCCTGGAATGAATAGGAATTCAAGGCCCATACCTGAACATAGTAAAAGCCATATACAGCAAACCAGTTGCTAACATTAAACTAAATGGAGAGAAACTTGAAGCAATCCCACTAAAATCAGGGACTAGACAAGGCTGCCCACTCTCTCCCTACTTATTCAATATAGTTCTTGAAGTTCTAGCCAGAGCAATCAGACAACAGAAGGAGGTCAAGGGGATACAGCTTGGTAAGGAAGAAGTCAAAATCTCACTATTTGCAGATGATATGATAGTATATTTAAGTGATCCAAAAAGTTCCACCAGAGAACTACTAAAGCTGATAAACAACTTCAGCAAAGTGGCTGGGTATAAAATTAACTCAAATAAATCAGTTGCTTTCCTCTATACAAAAGAGAAACAAGCCGAGAAAGAAATTAGGGAAACGACACCCTTCATAATAGACCCAAATAATATAAAGTACCTCGGAGTGACTTTAACAAAGCAAGTAAAAGATCTGTACAATAAGAACTTCAAGACACTGAAGAAGGAAATTGAAGAAGACCTCAGAAGATGGAAAGATCTCCCATGCTCATGAATTGGCAGGATTAATATAGTAAAAATGGCCATTTTACCAAAAGCGATCTACAGATTTAATGCAATCCCCATCAAAATACCAATCCAATTCTTCAAAGAGTTAGACAGAACAATTTGCAAATTCATCTGGAATAACAAAAAACCCAGGATAGCTAAAGCTATCCTCAACAATAAAAGGACTTCAGGGGGAATCACTATCCCTGAACTCAAGCAGTATTACAGAGCAATAGTGATAAAAACTGCATGGTATTGGTACAGAGACAGACAGATAGACCAATGGAATAGAATTGAAGACCCAGAAATGAACCCACACACCTATGGTCACTTGATTTTTGACAAAGGAGCCAAAACCATCCAATGGAAAAAAGATAGCATTTTCAGCAAATGGTGCTGGTTCAACTGGAGGGCAACATGTAGAAGAATGCAGATCGATCCATGCTTATCACCCTGTACAAAGCTTAAGTCCAAGTGGATCAAGGATCTCCACATCAAAGCAGACACACTCAAACTAATAGAAGAAAAACTAGGGAAGCATCTGGAACACATGGGCACTGGAAAAAATTTCCTGAAGAAAACACCAATGGCTTACGCTCTAAGATCAAGAATCGACAAATGGGATCTCATAAAACTGCAAAGCTTCTGTAAGGCAAAGGACACTGTGGTTAGGACAAAAAGGCAACCAACAGATTGGGAAAAGATCTTTACCAATCCTACAACAGATAGAGGCCTTATATCCAAAATATACAAAGAACTCAAGAAGTTAGACCGCAGGGAAACAAATAACCCTATTAAAAAATGGGGCTCAGAGCTAAACAAAGTATTCACAGCTGAGGAATGCTGAATGGCTGAGAAACACCTAAAGAAATGTTCAACATCTTTAGTCATAAGGGAAATGCAAATCAAAACAACCCTGAGATTTCACCTCACACCAGTGAGAATGGCTAAGATCAAAAACTCAGGGGACAACAGATGCTGGCGAGGATGTGGAGAAAGAGGAACACTCCTCCATTGTTGGTGGGAATGCAAACTGGTACAACCATTCTGGAAATCAGTCTGGAGGATCCTCAGAAAATTGGACATTGAACTGTCTGAGGATCCAGCTATACCTCTCTTGGGCATATACCCAAAAGATGCCCCAACATATAAAAAAGACACGTGCTCCACTATGTTCATTGCAGCCCTATTTATAATAGCCAGAAGCTGGAAAGAACCCAGATGCCCTTCAACAGAGGAATGGATACAGAAAATGTGGTACATCTACACAATGGAATATTACTCAGCTATCAAAAACAACAACTTTATGAAATTCGTAGGCAAATGGTTGGAACTGGAAAATATCATCCTGAGTGAGCTAACCCAAACACAGAAAGACATACATGGTATGCACTCACTGATAAGTGGCTATTAGCTCAAATGCTTGAATTACCCTAGATGCCTAGAACAAATGAAACTCAAGACAGATGATCAAAATGTGAATGCTTCACTCCTTCTTTAAAAGGGGAACAAGAATACCCTTGGCAGGGAATAGAGAGGCAAAGATTAAAACAGACACAGAAGGAACACCATTCAGAGCCTGCCCCACATGTGGCCCATACATATACTGCCACCAAACTAGATAAGATGGATGAAGCAAAGAAGTGCAGGCCTACAGGAAGTGGATGTAGATCTCTCCTGAGAAACACAGCCAGAATACAGCAAATACATAGTCGAATGCCAACATTAAACCAGTGAACTGAGAACGGGACCCCCATTGAAGGAATCAGAGAAAGGACTGAAAGCTTGAAGGGGCTCGAGACCCCATATGTACAACAATGCCAAGCAACCAGAGCTTCCACTAAGCCACTACCCAAAGAGTATACATGGACTGACCCTGGACTCCAACTACATAGGTAGCAATGAATAGTCTAGTAAGGGCACCTTTGGAAGGGGAAGCCCTTGTTCCTGCCAAGACTGCACCCCCCCCCTAGTGAATGGGATTCTTGGGGTGAGGGCATTATGGGGGAAGAAGGGGAGGGGAACACCCAAATAGAAGGGGAGGTGGGGGGATTAGGGGGATTTTGGCCTGGAAACTGGGAAACGGAATAACAATTGAAGTGTAAATAAGAAATACCCAATTTAATAAAATCACAAAAGAAAAAATCCACACGGTTTGCTCTCACTGTTAAGTGGATATTAGTCAAAAGCTCAGATTATCCAAGATACAATCCCCAGACTACATGAAGCTCAATAAGAAGGATGATCAAATTGCTGATGCTTCAGTCCTTCTTAAAAGGTGGAACAAAAATATTTATAGGAGGAATAATGGAGACAAAGTTTGGAGGAGTGACAGAAGGAATGGCCATTCAGTGCCTGCCCCACCTGGGGAACCATCCCATTTATACACAGCCACCAAACCGAGACAATGTTGCTCATGCCAAAAGTGCATGCTGACAGGCGCCTGATATAGCTGTTTCCTGAGAAGCTCTGCCAGAGGATAGCAAATACAGAGGCAGATGTTTGCAGCAAACCATTGAACTGAGAATGGGGTCACCATTGGAGAAGTTAAAGAAAGGATTGAAGGGGGTTGGGGATTTAGCTCAGCAGTAGAGCACTTGCCTAGCAAGCACAAGGCCCTGGGTTCGGTCCCCAGCTCTGAAAAAAAAATTAAATTAAAGAAAGGATTGAAGGAGCTGAAAGGGCTTGCAGGTCCCTAAGAACAGCAATACCAAAAAACTAGAGCTTTCAGAGAGTAAACCACTACCCAAAAATTACACACAGACAAACCCATGGTTCCAGCTCTATATGTAGCCGAGGATGACCTTGTTTGGCACCAACTGTAGAAGCCCTTGGTCCTGCCAAGGCTGGATAACCCAGCATAGAAGGATATCTGGGTGTGGAGGGAGGAAGAAGAGAGGAAACACCCTCTTAGAAGAAGGGAGAGGAGGGATGTGATAGGGTATTTATGAACAGGAAACCGGGAAATGGAGTAACATTTGAAATGTAAAAAATAAATATCCAATAAAAAAGTTGTAAAAATTAAAAAAACACAGTTATGAAAATTTGAGAAAATTTGTTCACTTCTTTTTAGATTTTAGATGATGATAATCTAGTTAAAATCTTGTTTTTGCCTGTGTACCAAGTTTTTAGAATTGAACATATTCATTTCTCGATCTTCAATTCTATTCTATTGATCAGCCTGCCTGTCTCTGTATCAATATCATAGAGTTTTCATAACCATAGCTTTCTAAATAATTGAGGTCAGGAATTACCCTAGAAGTTCTTTTATCATTAAGCATAGATTTCATATCCTGGGTTTTTTTGTTATTTCAAAGGAATTTGCAAATTGCTCTTCTAACTCTATGAAGAATTGAGTTGGAATTTCGATGGGGATAACATTGAATCTGTAGATTGGTTTTGCCAAGTTGGCCATGCTTGCTATATTAATCCTGCTAATCCATGAGCAGGGAGATCTTTCTATCTTCTGAGATCTTCCTCAATTTCTTTCTTCAGAGACTTGAAGTTCTTGTCATACAGACCTTTCACTTGCTTGATTAGAGTCACCCCAAGGTATTTTATGTTATTTGTGACTATTGTGAAGGATGTCATTTCCCTAGTTTCTTTCTCAGCCTGTTTATCCTTTTAGTAGAGTAAGGCTACTGAGTTGAGTTAATTTTTCATCCAGCCAATTTGCTGATGTTGTCAGGCTTAGTAGTTGTCTGGTGGAACTTTTCGGGTCACTTTAGTATACTATTATATCATCTGCAAATAGTGATATTTTGATTTCTTACTTTCCAATTTGTATCCCCTTGACTTTCATTTGTTGTCCGGTTGCTCTGACTAGGACTTTGAGTACTATATTAAATAAGGAGGGAGAGAGTAGACAGCCTTGTCTAGTCTCTGATTTCAGTGTGATTGCTACAAGTTCCTTTCCATTTAGTTTTATTTTGGCTACTGGTTTGCTGTATATGGCTTTTACTATGTTTAGATATGGGCCTTGAGTTACTGATCTTCCCAAGACTTTTAACATGAAGGGGTGCTGAATTTTGTCAAATACCTTCTCAGCATCTAATAAAATGATTATGTAATTTTTTTCTTTGAGTTTGTTTACATAGTGTATTACATCGATAAATTTTCATATATTGAACCATCCCTGCATCCCTGGGATGAAGCCTACTTGATCATGATGGATGATCATTTTGATATGTTCTTGGATTCGATTTGTGAGATTTTTTTGCGTATTTTTGAGTTGATATTCAAAAGTGAAATTGGTCTGAAGTTCTCTTTCTTAGTTAGGTCTTTGTGTGGTTTAGGTATAAACATAATAGCAGCTTTATAGAAGGAATTGAGTAGTGTTTCTTCTGTTTCTATTTTGAGGAATAGTTTGGATAGTATTCGTATTAGATGAAGGTCTGATAGAATTCCACTAAACCCATCCTTGTCCTGGGTTTCTTTTTGGGGGGGGCGGTGAGAGACTTTTAATAACTGCTTCTAATTATTTAAAAGTTATGGGACTGTTTGGATGTTTTATCTGATCCTGTTTAACTTTGTTACCTGCCTTCTGTATAGAGAATTGTCCATTTCCTCCAGTTTTCCAGTTTTGTTGAATATAGGCATTTGTAGTAGGATCTGATGAATTTTTTGAATTTCCTCAGATTCTCTTGTTGTGTTTCCCTTTTCATTTCTGATTCGGTTAATTTGTATACTCTCTGTGTGCCCTCTGGTTTGTCTGGCTCCTTCATATGAACAACAATACCAACCAACCAGAACTCCCAGGGACTAAACCACCATCCAAAGAGTACACATGGACAGACCCGTGGCCCCAGCTGCATATGTATCAAAGGATGTCCTTTTTGGGCACCAATTGTTTTGCCAAGGCTGGACCCTTCATTGTAGGTGAATGTCAGGGCAGAGAGGTGGGAAGAGGTGAGTGGTTCGGTGGGGGAACACCCTCATAGAAGTTGGGGGAGGAGGATGGGACAGGTCTTTTATGGATGGAAAACTGGGAAAGGGAATTTTATTTGAAATTTAAATAAAAATATACAATAAACAAAAATTTAAAAAAAGAATTGAACTTAGAATCTCATACATGCTACAAAAGCATTCTGTGTCTCTAGACCATGAATTTAGAATTTTGAAATAATTTTACAAATTAAAAAGTTAACAGAAAATGTACTTTTTGAGGTTGAACTTACAATAAAAAAATCTAAAAGTATCTGCATGTATTCCAATGCAATCAATTGTCTAGAATATAAATATCAGAACACCCATTGGGATGGTTGTAAATTACTTCCAGTGTATTTGACAGTATTATTACATAAATCTATACCTTGTTTCAAAGTGATGGAAATTAGAAAGAAGAATGCTTAGGAACATGATTTTATTAATATAAATATAAAAACTATGCGTGAATAAATATTGGTACATACATACATTATATATATATAGCAAACTATCAATGAAATTTTAAATCTTCAATGTATTATTAAAATTAATATGCACAAAGACTTAAAGCCAATCTCTGGAAACTTATCATGATTTTATGTAACTAAAACTCCTGTTCAATTTGTTTTATTTGATATATACCAGAGTACATGGTAGAATTCAATGCACAGTCAAGTAGGCCACTGTTACTGCTCCACTATGACAAACAGATTTTTCTCCATTTTCATAGCATCTTAACACATTGCATAACAAAGTCATTTATTGCTCAATATAAAGAGAAAAATGAAAAATAGAGATTATTGATGACTATTGTGCTGAATACCTTATTATATATTTGATTCAATGAGATATATTATCTCTGAAAATATATCTCTTTATATTTTATTTTCTGGTTTGAAAATATATAATTTTAAAAATAGAATTTTCATAATTTGCAATGATTTCAGCTTATATTAGTAAATAGAGGATTCACAATTAGAAACGTAGTAAAATGTGACTTAGTGAATTTAACATTTTGTAACTATTTTCTGCAAAGTACTTCTTTTATAGCAATTGCAGATTATCTTGTAATTTCTGTCAGAAAAAGAGTTTATCCTGCAGTATCAGCAAGAAAGGAACACATTACATGCTAAGGTTATTACTCAGTCATTCAACTTTCAGAATGTACTTTGTTGGTCCAAAAATGAGACTAAAATATGTTCCTCTTGGATTTTCACTTTCTGTTTATGTATTTTCTAAAAAGTTGATGGCTTTTCTTATATGTTGCAATAACTTTGACAAGTTAGCATCTTTAATTAATTTATCCCCTTTTAATTCATATGATTATTTATTACAAAGTAGATCAAGCAAAAAAGTATCTACTGAACTCTACTGGACATTTATTCTGACTTTACTTACTGATCCAATAAAGTTATCAAGAAAAAGAAAATGTACAGTGATTAAAATCCTTTAAGGAAACTATAACTATTCTTGTTTTCATTCTGTGATAGTAAGTATTGATAATACTACTCCCTAATTATACAGCAAGCCACTTTTGAAAACAAGTAACAAGAGGAAATGGAGAAGGTATTCAGAATAAGGAAAATCTTACTTCAACCTATGGAAAAAAATAGGATTTTAAAAATCAAGCTCAAATTTTTTTCTGTTTTATTAATGCAGATCAAATGGTGTGTGTGTGTGTGTGTGTGTGTGTGTGTGAGAGAGAGAGAGAGAGAGAGAGAGAGAGAGAGAGAGAGAGAGAGAGAGCATTTATGTACTCAGAGGCCTGAAGACAATCTAGTGTGTTCCTCAACCACATCTATGCTGTTTACTGAGAGAGAACCTTTTACTGGCTTAAGGCTAGCTAATCAAGCTACACTGACTAGATAGAGAGCTAAGTATCTTCCTGTCTCCACCTCTCCACAAAATGCTATTATTTTGGGCTTTGTCCATGAGTTCTCAAGAATCAAACTCAAATGTTCATGCTTGTGTAGCAATACCTTTATTAACTGAGAAATCTTTCCAGCCACTTTTGTTTTCTTATGATGTTCTTTTGCATATTCAACATGTTTTTGTCTAAAAAATCATTATCATGAATTTGTTATTGTAATTTTTAATAGCTTCAAATCTAATGTTAACAAAATAACTGATAAAATGTGTAAGAACTATGAATGCACATATTTATTAAATTTGATGATTTGTTAATTTATACATTTTAATTAGTCATAGTTTATATTTACACATAATAAATTCATTGTACTTTTATATTTTTATTAAATATGTCATTTCTATATTATCTTATTTCCGTTTCTATTTCTCAGAAGAGGTATCATGGACAAGGCAATGTATGAAAGGAAAATGTTATTGAAGCTCAAGCTTCCTGATAAAACCTATGATTATCTCAGTGGGGAGTGTTGCAGCAGACAGGCAGGCATGCAGTTGAGATAGTAGCCAAGAACTTACATCCTGACCCACAGGCACTACTCAGAGTTAGAATTCACTGACAATAGCATGAGGTTTTGAAACATCAAAGCTCACCTTCAGTGACATTCTTCCTCCAACCAGGTCTTGTCTCCTAATCATTCCTTAACAGTTCTATTAACTGAGGTCCAAGTATCCAATCACAGGAGTCTATGAGGGCCATTCACACTCAAACCACTGCATATGCTACATTTGAATAATAGAAATGATTTATTTTAAAGCCCTCATCATGAGAATACTGAGGAAGATGACAATGAGTGAGAAAGGATAAAATGATAGAATAAATGCAATACACATATATGAAATCATCAAAAGAAGTAATAATAATAATTATGATTACATCATATTTGCATCCTCTTTTCTAAAAAGAAAGAGTCTATTTTCTCTTTAATATCTTGTTGCAATGTTCCTTCTGCTAACTTGAGTACAAAACAATGGCTATTTAAACTGTGTTACATGAGACCACTTAGTCCCTAATTCTTTTCTGTGTCGTCTTCATGGAGATAGAATAAAATGTAAATGCCCTGGTGGGCATTTACCTACATACCTACCTACATAAATGTCAGCTCTGATATCTCAGTTTTCCCCCATGTGCTTTTTGAAAATTGCACTTAGTTTTCCAGCATCACTAACAGGACTACGTTACAGCATTTGATACTATTTTATTTTTCTTACATTTATCAACACATGAGAAACAGTGTAACAGGCTTCCCTGAGAACTTGATATTAAAACTTTTAATATGGTTTAAAGCCTATCCCATTCTATTCCCTTGATTTTGAAATTTAATAATCATAACGATTTGTGTATAATGGCTCAATCACAACACTTATTCAACAATTTTATTAAAAGTTAACATCATATACAATAAAATCTTTTTTAAAGTTAATCGTTTGACCGTATTTGAAATTCTCTATTGCTACCTATGTCATGATGAGTGACATAGGTTACACAGTACATACTTTAATTATCTTAGAACCACCTGAGTAATTACTGATTGAGTTTGCAGAGGGTGGATTCTCCTTTAAGCACCTTAATAATGATATTCAGATATATTTAATTTGCTAAACCACCACATACTTTACAAATTTTAGGGAAGAAAAGCAGCTGTAATCAATAAAAGGAAGCAGATGTTAACAGTAACTTTAATGTTCAGCATTCAAGGAGATGCTGTCACCAGAGAAATATCTTTCTCCCTAGTTACCATGTTCAGTGGTCAAACTCTTAGTCAGGAAGTCCACCATGGCTTGCCTGTCACGCAGCTCCCCGAACTGAAGCTATTCTGACTGGTCTTTGCATATCAGACACAGGTTTATTTCCCTATATACCTTAATATTATCTTCAGCTTTCCCTGTAATCAAAATGCTTCTATGGGAAGCTACAAGAGGCTGACCTATCCCCTGCTCTATCTCCATAAAACTTTGTCAAACTTACCCGATACAGCGCTGTGAAAGACCAGGATGAACTAGGGCTTACTTGAAAAGGGTGTTCTTATTCTTTTTTATCACATATATTTCAAGCAGTTTCTGCCTTTCTTGGTGTTCTGCCGTCAAAAGCTTGTTAAATTTTTGTTCCCACTTCCCTTACCTAGCTCTTCCTACAAGTAGTCTCTGGAATCGTAACTGCAGTAAAATAAGAAAGAAATTCTTTATATTCGATTTTTTAAGGAGGGCTCAGGTTGAAAACTTGAAAGTTCTTTATGCCAGAGATTGTGCTCTGTATAAGTTCTGCTGCTGAATCTCGTTGTACATGTTCCATGTAGTAAGTATGAGAAGAATTAGGCCATCTGTGTTCTACAGTGCATGATATGCAAGAACATACCTTACGAAAATGAAGTCTTGAGACTAGACAGTTAAGGCATCATCAGAAACTTTAGGTTCTGTTCCCAGAATCTTTATCACCTTTCAAATACATACTACAGGAATGTACAGTGAAACTACAGCTTCGAGGGAAATCATATCTTCTTATGAACTCAACAAATGCATACATACGTGTGGCATAAATCACCCAAACATACACACATACAAAATAAAATATGTTGATATTTTTTTTAACTCTCAGAAATTTTGCTAAATCCTGGTCTTCAGGAAGCAATTTGTGATCAATTACAAAAACCAAACAAACAAACAAAAACAAAAATCAAAACAAACAGACCAAAAAAATACTGGCCAGGACAACAAAATCATCACAGTTCATTTATCATATGTGACGCCACTTTTCCTCTTACGCTCTTGTTTGGTGTATAGAAAAAGCCAATGCTTGTTATGGATTTGTGTTAATGCTTGTATTATGTTAACTGGGTTCCAAAAACTGCACAAGAATCCCACATATAAGGCACTGAGAAGCCTTGACCCGGGTTGTTTCAGGGAAACAGAGGCAAGACTTTAGGGATTTACAGGCAAGGGGACCAGAAGATTTAGAATCACCATGCCAGTAAAGGAATAAGATCCAGACCTGAAAACTACAGAGGAGAGGAATATCAATGATGTAAGAGCCTTGGAATAGCGTCCCCAGGGCCCCTCTCTCAAATTGGGTCGAGGTTAGCAAGATGTTAGTAAGTAGTGACTCAGGAGTATCAGAGGGGGGTCATTAGCATCTTGGAAGTTTGGGAGTGGCACAGCCATTGAGCTGTTTAAGGCATATTAAATATAAGGCTGCAAGTATTTGTGTCTTTCTTTTGGGAACCCAGAACATTGGGGCCGGTAGGGAAGAGTCTCTGCTTCCACCAGGGAGATTAGAACAGATTAATCAACTACTACAACAAACGCTGATAGAATCAGTTATAGGTATGAGTGTTCAACATACAGGGGTCTATTTCCCAGAGTCATATATTAAGGAATTACACTAGAATTCCAAGCCAGGTATTTGGAAGATTAGAACGTGTGTGTGTGTGTGTGTGTGTGTGTGTGTGTGTGTGTGTGTGTGTGTGTGTGTATGCAAACTGTTGCAGAATGAGGTCTTAGGAGATATGGAGACTTCCTATCATGAAGCCACTTTTTTCTTTCAGTGAGTACTCTAGTTATACTGAGCTTACCCCGCCAGCTCCCAGTGATTCATTTCAACATTTCGATTTTGAGTATGCTTCCTTTCCTTCCTTCACTGAGGACATGGCATAATGCATCCATTTTCTCCCTGAGTCACTGCCTCATTAGTAGCCTCCATTCTCTTTTTGTGCTAAAACAGCAGTACAATCCTGCCTATGCTTGGGAGTTGCTGGATTCCTTAATGATATGCTGTCAGCTCCAGTTCCTCAATACTGTTATAGTGACAACTGCCTCCTCTCACTGCTCCAGCCCACATCTAGTTTGTTGACTCGAATCCAACTCCAACTTCTAACCTGAGGTAAATATCCACTTTCTTTTTTATTTTCTCTTTATTTACTTTACTACTAGTACTTCTTCTTCTTCTTCTTCTTCTTCTTCTTCTTCTTCTTCTTCTTCTTCTTCTTCTTCTTCTTCTTCTTCTTTTTCTTCTTCTTCTTCTTCCTCCTCCTCCTCCTCCTCCTCCTCCTCCTCCTCCTCCTCCTCCTCCTCCTCCTCCTCCTCCTCCTCCTCCTCCTCCTCCTCCTCCTCCTCCTTCTTCTTCTTCTTCTTCTTCTTCTTCTTCTTCTTCTTCTTCTTCTTCTTCTTCTTCTCCTTCTTTAAGATGTGCCATCCAAGTAGAACTCAGAATGGGAGCTGGGCCTGAATTAAATGCAGTAGGTCCATAATTTCATTTTTATTGCTATTCAAGCATTTTATGTACTTAGTGTTCTCAGTGTTCTTCTGACTCAGGAAGTTGAGTGGGGGTGAGAGGAGAGGAACTTGGCCAAGACTCATCTGGGACTGATTAACAACATTCTCATCATGTAGTATGTTCTACAAGTACATGGTGCAGACACTTATAAAAATAATTTTTTTTTTGCCGATAACTACCGCCCTAAATATTATAAGGTGAGAAATGCTGTATTCTGCCTGCCAGAAACTCAGATCCATGAATATAATTCCATCAGCCTCCTCTTCTGTAGCTTCAAGTGAATGACATAGCTTAGACCTCCTCTTCCTTTGTGTTTGCAGATTCCCTACTGTTAGCAATCAGGCATCTCCACAGCCTGCCCCATCAACAGCAGGATGTGTCATCACTAGCTGCCAAGATTCAACAAATTCCTACTGTCACCATGAGTTACATATCCTCCCCCATGCACATGTGCTACATCCTCCTCTGAAAGGCAAGTCCCTCTTCTCCCTGTTCTCTTATTCTCTCCACCCTCACCTAAAGGTGGCCTCTATATACCCCTCCCCAAAAGCCTCCCATATGAGATCTATCCTATGCTATAACTTTATGGAGTCAATTGGTTAATTAACAACAATTACCTTTCTTGAATTTTGACCACATTCTTGGTCACACAGCAAGGACAAACTCGTTATTACTATACATTTTAAACTGGCCCTAATATCATAAAATGTAAGAAATTCTTGTAAAAACCTGTAAAAAAACCTTCAAGGATAAATAGAAGATACAATTTTTGGGGGGGATTTCAAAACTTGGAAATGGTCCTTGTTATATCAGGATTAATGTGGTGGCAATGCAGAAATAAGTGGAATATGACCTACTTCTACAACAGTAGAATTGTCATTTCAACAGTACAAGAGCAGCTCTCTCTCTCTCTGTCTCTCTGTCTCTCTGTCTCTCTCTCTCTCTGTCTCTCTCTCTCTCTCTCTCTCTCTCTCTCTCTCTCTCTCTCTCTGTAGAAGTAGACATTCTGTACAGGGGAGTAAGGAACTTTGAAGTTTTACAAGGCAGATAAAGGAATTGAAAAGATAGCAGATTCTCTCTGTAGGTCATGCCCCCTCCCCCGTAAATCTCAATGTGGTAAATGCAAGTGAATATTGGTATATAGATCATCTTATCAACATTCACATATAATATCACAGGTGTTACCAGTCAAATCAAGTTTCCTGTCTGGAATTTCTCAGCCTATTGAGGCTTTTAGGTCTTGATTTACACACATTCCTGTCAGAGGCAATAATATCTCCAAAGTAGTTTTTTATTTGCCATATTGTGGGAAATTAGAAACTCAAATATGAAAAATAAATAAATAAAGTTGGTGTCACAAGAAATAATACATGGGCTAAGTGAAATAATCTAGCAGGAAAATGCTTTTTTTATTCTTTCACAAAGGGTATGTCAGAACCCATACAAAGTAATGAACACATAAGGCCAAGGTGACCTTTGTCTTTAAGTATATCTAATCCTATTGATAGGAACTCAAGTTCATAATTTGACTTCACCAAATCATAAGGCATGACAAGGGAAGGTATTCTAGAACTCAGGGAAATATAGCAGTTGGGAAAACAGATGTGTCATAGGATGAGGAAAGTTCTGGAAATATGGAATAACTTTGTCAGGTTACCCATGTTTGATAGAAAAACAAAACAAAACAGCACACTTTTCACAATGCCTTCATCTTCATTATGCACATTTTCCTTTAAACTCAGCTAATATATGCTAACTTTTGGTGTCTCCAGTATCAGTAAAGTATTGCTAGAAGACATAGCCCAAGCATGGCTTAATGTACTTTTATTTTTCTAGGGGTGATCTCTTCACAGGAAAATTGACCCCACCCAGAGGGAATGTTGTTTTATCTCTAGCCAGAAATCCTATTCTCTTGATTGAAAGAAAGGAACATTTTATAAACTGACTTTTACTGGGCTTTTCCCATTCCTCCCTCTGTTGGTAAACATTTGGGGCTACTTTATTGAGTTCCTATATCTACCACCTTTTCAATCTTTATTCCACCCTACTCTCTTCCAACAGTTCAACACTAGATAGGAAAGAAGGAAGGTTAGAGGGGAATAGAGATGTATATAGCTCTATAGATTACTGCCTGCTGGTTAGGGACATTGAGTTCCTTGGGTAAATCCAATTTTTATTTTAATTAGCAATCCAGCAATAGCAAAAGAAGCAGCAGGAACCAGCAACATCAGGAACAGCAGCCCCCACCCTTCACTAAGCTATTGATCTTTAACAGTTCTTATTCCCTTTATTTCCTTGTTCCATATTCATGACTTCCTCCCTCCATCAGACTTTAACCATTGTAACTGCTGACTAGCCACTAGCACAGCTGTTACCAAACCTTTCAAGTCTTGAGGAATTCTATTTTGGAGAGTTGTTACTTAATATTTGTTTGACATATCGGGAATGTATTCTGTAGGAAATAATAATCCTTTTAAAATGCCTTATTTTAAAATGAAATTTCTATAGGGTATCATGTTACCTCATCATACTCAAGATTAGCACTGATAGCAGACACCAATTGCTGGGAAAATCATTGTTGATTTGAATCCTAGGCCACTCCTCTGATGGCACACTTGGCTCAAGATTAAGCCTTTGTCTCAAAGAGTGTGTTTATCTTTAACTATATTTCCCTACACAGGCTGCACCTTCTCCTAGTTCCCTGCATCAGCCTCAGGTTTTAAAGACTTGTATGTTTGAAACTTAAAGTTTCAGGAGAAGGACAGAATCACTATTTGCCTTTTAAGCCAGTCTGTTTCCCTCTTTCTTCCTGTGGGAAGTTCCCACGCTCAGTTACCTGGTCTGAACCTTTTTGTTCCCTTGTGTTACTTATTTCCCAAGTACTTTAACCTCTACTGATAACTTTTCCAGTTGCATAGCCAGTTCAGCAACCCATGCAAGAATGACCCTTTTGGTTTTTTCATTTAGTCCATTTTTTTTGTTTTGTTTTTAGACCTCTTTACTAAGGGAGGAGGAGGAGGAGGAGGAGGAGGTGGAAGAAGAAGAAGAAGAAGAAGAAGAAGAAGAAGAAGAAGAAGAAGAAGAAGAAGAAGAAGAAGAAGAAGAAGAAGAAGAAGAAGAAGAAGAAGAAGAAGAAGAAGAAGAAGAAGAAGAAACTATAAGAAAAAAAAGCCCTTCTGGAAGAACATTGAGAAATAACCAAGTGGAGGCAGCTGCAGAAATATTTTGCTGATGTCCTGAAACAGAATATTTTTTCCTCCGTTTACTATATGGCATTACAGACCAGACTTCTCATTATGCCAAGCACTTCTTCTGTATGCCTCTTCATATGTAATACTAGAGTTATCCCTAATTGCTTTACGGCAATGATACTATAATTGATCCAGTTTTTCCCAACTGAATAGGAGAGTCAAGCATGTCATGCCACTCTCTACTATGTACTTATATATCTGAAAAGTGCATCAGTACTTGACTTGTCTAACTGACAGCTGTAAGAATAAAATGAAATCCTTAATTGATGCGTCGAAAGAGACCTAAGGGAAGGCAAGAATTAATAGCATTACAAGTCCTGGAGAAGGTTTGATTAACCTGCTTCCCACTCTCTTGTGCTTAAAATCCCTCTTGTAGTAAAGACAAACTAAGTTTAGCCCTGTGGATGGCTAATCTCTCTTTCTCAAGGGTTGAGCTATGTTCCACCTGTAAACACAACTACAAATGGTACTATATCGCTTGTTCCAGGAAATGGCCATCACATCTTTTTTTCAAAAGGTTATTATGATCACCGCTTGTTATGACCATCTTGCTTTTACTACCTTGCTATGGCCATCATACAACCAGGTTTTTATTTCAGGAGGTTGTTATGACAATCTTGTTACACTTAACATTCTACTGTCAATTTCTGTATTTGGAAAACCCCTACTGTTGAACTATAAAAGCCTTATCTTAAGCAAAACAAAACAAAACAAAACAAAACAAACAAACAAACCCTTACTATCCAATGCTAATGTCTTGATCTCTGTGACTTTAGGGAAAGATATTCCAAGACCCCAGGGATGTTGTTCCTTAAGGTTAAGTACAAGAGTGAATGACTGCATCAAAAGCAAGCACCAGTTTATACAGGGTGCTGGGGCACAGAAGTCACCCCAAAAAACACTCAGACATTGACTTTAGTTAAACAGAGCTAGCATATTGAGCACCCCAAAGACTGAT
Source organism: Rattus norvegicus (assembly GCF_021556685.1). Lineage (NCBI taxonomy): Eukaryota > Metazoa > Chordata > Mammalia > Rodentia > Muridae > Rattus > Rattus norvegicus. Next base: position 44,427,845 of record NC_141542.1, on the reverse strand, counting down.
TGACTGGGGACAAAGGTCAGACTTGGGAATGAGACTGAGACCTTGACAGCATGTAAAGGCTAAAACCACAAAAACTCCTAGTATCCATAAAAGCTCATACACAGGTGCAGGCCACACTGCTAGACATTTATGGCAGTCAGTTTGCATCCAAGATTATTGTAAGTGACTGTAAAAAGCAGTTCTAACTGACCATTATTGTGATTGGCTCAAAAGGAAGACAAGGTTCTGGGAAATTTTGAGAACACCAGAGCATAGAACTTAACAGGATGTGTAGTTAGTGGTTAATTCAGGCATGAGTAAGGTCCTCTGTGACAATGCAAGTTGTCTGGTTATAGTCATAAAACAAAATGGCAACAGTCCAGTCAGAAAGGCAGCAGCTACACAGGTCTTAACATTCCCCTCTTGAGTTGTATCTGAAAGTCAAATTATGGACTCTAAAGCTTCTGCTGCATCTAGTTGGTTGTATTAGTTCCAGAGGACCATGAGTTTGACAGCTGAAATATGCCTTTTAATGAAGGACACCAGAGCATTGATTATACAAGGTCCTAAAATGAGAACCAGCAAGAAAAGGCATAAGGGACCAATTAGGGCTCATATAAATGAAGCCAAACAAGGGGACCAGCTGTATACACTTTTGGAAGAGCCTATAGACTCTTTTCTTTGTTTCTCCCTATCCAAGAGGGTTTTCTTGATTTCATCCACAATGTCTCTAAAGATCCCAGAGTGATTAGCATAAAAACAGCATTGTTCTCCATACACATGCCACTTTCCTTAGAGAACAGTGAGTCTAAGACCTTTGCCATACTGTAAGAGCAATTTAATGATAGGGTTGACCTGGCTTTCTAGGTATGAGGTACTGACCTGTAACCTGGCCAGACCTTTCTCAATGTATTCATGTAGATACTTGAAGTTTTGTTGAACTGAGACCAAAGTATCAGTACCTATAGGAACTGACACAGCAATGCCAATCCCCACCAATATGAGCACTAGAATGAGATCACTCTTTTGGACTGGAGTGGTGCTTGTGGGCCCATAAGGATCTATCCCACAATTCCACCATAGTATGAGACTTGATGAACTACATGTACTATTACACATGACTCTTGGCTTTGTTGATTAGTGAAATGGCTGGCTAACACACAAGGCTTTAGACTCTATGTGCACACAAACTAAATGCCTTTATAGGCAGCTAGGAGATCATTATCATTATCTATTCCCAAGGAATTGAAATGTTTGAACTACAAGGATTTTAGGGTTATGGTAGATGACTGCATAAAGAGATCTTACCAACAGGTTGATGTGGGATTGTAGCAAATACCATTTCCTTCCAGATCTCCTAGAGTGAGAGGTGAGTACCATGGGCAAGAATATTATTGAATCGGGACAAGACTGATGTTCTGGAAGGACTTAGAGTCTACAATTATGGTACCCACATAATAAATATTTGGGGATCTGGACAAAACTGAAAGTCACTAGTCATATTAGGCCTTGTATAATTAAGAGATGTGAAGGGAGTCCAGATGGTATCCAACAGAGGGGTTGGGTGAAGTATAGGCAGCTCTGGAATGTCAAAGCAGGCTCAATTCCGTGACCACCAGAAGGTACAATAGTGGGGTCAGAGGGCATGACTTTGGTAGGATGAGTCAACAACCCTTTAGGTAGGGGGACTATGGATAACAATATTTCAGATTTCACTATATGGGACAGGTCTATATAGGTAATCTTTGAATCCCCACATATGTCCCGGTTCCCAGTCTTCACAAGGAGGGAAGGTGTCCCAGAATTTGAAGGTGATAACCATTGGGTTGCAAGTGTGAAGCAGGCTTATAATTTGGGTGTGAGTAAGCCCTACCTTAATATAAGAGTCCCTGTCCATTTTCTATCGTGGCCCCCACATCCTCAGTGGATGGCAATAGAAAGCCAATGTAAGTGTGGAGACCAGTCTAGACACACTGGACTACCTGGATTGATTTAAAGGTATAATGATTGGAAATTTCAGTCTGCCTTGAGGTGCGGGGGGACAAGACAGGTCCTCTGAAACATTATTTCATAAGGGTAATTCCATCTATGCAGGTTGTATTTCTAACCCTAAGCAGGGTGAAGGAAAGAACCATCTCCAATTTCCACAGTTACTACTTTGGTTGAGGGTCCAATTTATCCTTTCTCCCTGACCTGAAATCTGGGTATGAAAATGCATAATTAAGCTGCCAATTTATGCCAAATGCTTTAATAGGGCTTAACAGACCTGAGAGGTAAAAGCAAGATCAATCATTGTCTGACCTCAGTGCCGTTGGAATTTCTAATCAAGGAATTTATTTCTTCTACAAGTTTTTTTTTTTGTAACAGTTTGTACTGTTTCCTTCATTGGTAAGTAATGCCCCAGTCCATCCTGAAGAGGTCTATAAACATGAAAAATATTTGTAACCAAAGTATTTCAGTTTTACCTTTGTGAAGTCTACTTCCCAGTAGACTCCTGGTGAATTACCTCTTTCCCTTTTTGCATACATAGTCTTGGAAGCTGGACTTGTCAATTGACAAGAATGGCTCCTGTCAACAATATCCTGTCATTCCTTAGTCAGGCCTAGAAGAGAAAACTTGGGAGATATCAGCTCTTTCATTTTATTTATTCCCAGGTGTGGATTGGTGTGATGTTTTCTGACCAAGGTTCTGCCTCATGCTCTTGGTGGAGTCTTCTATCCATTCATTATGTGCTGACATCCATAATTGGTGTATGTGGTGATATCATCCTTGGTATAGGTTTTGTGCAGGAGTTCATATGTCTGATTGTAGTCTTTGGAGTAGTTGGCTACTCAGGCAGGACTCAGTCTCCGGGGTCAATGGTTCAGGAGTTTCAGGAGAGCTACTTAACTGCCTCTAGAGTTTTATGATTACTGATGGCCTCTGAAGCCTGTGTCTTTTGATGTTCAGGGAAATGTATGATGACCAATTTCTTTGGAAGCCAAAGGCAGCCAGGTGGTCTAATATTTCTCATTTATTCTTCGTTTTTTTTTTCATTCAGTGGTTAGCAATCACCTTTTATGGAATATTGCTTCATGAACATGTGCAGTAGCAGATGTATATTGTCCATTAGTGTAGATATTCACCACTTTGTTCTTGCCCAACTTAAGTTCATCAGTGAGGGCTATTAGTTCTGTCTTGTGGGCTGAGGTGCCACTTGGGAAGGGAGATGCCCATGGTATCTGCTCTGGGTCAACCACTGTTTCCCTCAGTGTACAAGATGAGATCTGCCTTGTGCCATGTCTGATCAATCAAGTCTGATTGGGCTCCATGTACATGTTGCTAGGTTTCAAGTCAGGTATCCGTGGTTTTTCCAGGTCAGGGTTAGGTGGCAGAGTGGAAGGGTTCAGAGAGATGCTGGCAGAAAAAGACACTTGGGAGTGGTTGAACTAAGATTGATAGTAAGTGGTGCTAGCATTTGACATCCATCAGTCATGGGGGGCTTTTGGGGACTTTCTCTACAACACCATGGGAAGTTATAATCAAAGGCTTCCCTAGGGTTAGTTTATCAGCATCTTCACTTAGCAGGGAAGTGACCACTTTGATTCTCAAGCAGTTAGGTCATCCTGCCACTACTGGCTCCAAATTTTTAGACAGATAAATTACTTATCAACAGGATCACAGGTTTTGGGACAGCACTCCCTTGGCAATATCCTGAGTCTTGTCCACAAATAGGTAAAAAGACTTAGATCAGTTAGGGCCACGTTAGGGGTAGCCAGTAGTGCTGATTTTAAGTAATTGGAATCTCTCTGGCTTTCACTTGTCTATACAAAGGTTCCTTCCTGCCCCCTGGTGGCCTCATAGAGTGGTCTGGCCATTTCATCAAAGCTGGATATCCAGAGTGTGCAGAAATCAGCTGACCTTAAAAGTTCTCCTACTTGTTGCCAGCTCTTAGCCAGTAGGATACTTAAGATGATTTGGTTATGTTTCTGAGATTATGCTGACCCACCTCCAGTTGGAAGCCTAAGTAGGTCACTGCAGGGACACAAATTTGAGTCTTCTTGTCTAAGACCCCATAGCCCAAGTCCTGTAAAGTATGTAAGAGGGCCCTGATCACCTCTGCACAGGAGTCTATATCAGTGGCCAACCACATATTGAAGTTGTTTCTGTAAGTAATAGAAAAGGACACGGGGCACCATGCCATGCTATCCCTAGCTACTCTCTGTTCCCTGCAGTCTCTCCACCTCCATGGCTAGCCCCATCAGTGGCGCTCTCTCTTGTGGTTCTCTGATGCAAACTCTGCTCACATTCCCATCATCTACCCTCTGTGGTTATAGCCACAACATCCAGTATCCCAGTAAATTCAAAACTCTAGAAGCTTGTAATTTATCAATAAGATTTGTACCAGTAATTTCTCACTCCACAAAATGTCCACACAGTAAACTCAGAGCCAATTGATATTGATATAAACTGCTTTCCTAGATAAGACAAATTGTCCTGTAATAATCCATCCCTTATATGATATTCATAGATACCTGTGGCTAATTAAAGCCACATGGGGGTGAGTCATCCTTCTCCTCCTCTATTCTCTTCTCCTTTTTTCTCCTATATCTCTGACCTCTCAAAAACTCTGTTCCTACCTTATTTTTTCACTGCCAAATCATAGGCCTTACCCTTATCTTGTGCCTGTGCCTGCATGTAGACATCGATCCACAGAAGTAATGAGATATATGGCAAAGTAGGCTGGTACTCACTCAAGTCCTAGTAGAGAGCCTCATCAAAGATCATATTTAAGTTCTTGAACCCATGTGGCAGCCGTGACTACATCGTCTGTCTGCTAAATCTGTCCTCTGGATCTTGCCATTCAAGGGCAAAAAGGGGTTGGCTGTTCCTGTTTAGGGGAATACTAAAGAACCACTTTAAATCTAACACTGTAAACTTTCCTGTCAGGTAGTAAGGAGCTTAGAAGCATGAACAGATTTCGTACTGTCAGGTGGATGTCTTCTTCTCACTTGTTCATCTCCTTTAAGTTATGCACTGGTCTATAGTGTTTCCTTCCATATTTAAGGACCAATAGCAAAGGAGTATTTCAGGAAGACTGACATAAAACCAAGATCCCACGTTCACTAACGTGATTGATACAGGGCCTAAATCCCTGCAGGACCTCTATTTACAAAGGATAATGTCTTATCCTGATAGGGCTGTGGGTGAGTTTTTCCAGAACTGAAGAGAGCTGAGAGGCCAGACCTGCAGTGTTTTTGTTTACTGTCCAAATCTGGGTGTCAAGTCAATGAGTTTCCTCAAGAGGATTGAGAATAAGTAGCCCCTGTGTCCTCTAGCCTCAGATGATGTTTTTCTTATAGTGAAAGCATGCAGACAAGAGTTGAGGTTCCTTGCCCTCTGGAGAGAAGTGGATATGAGCTTCCACTTTAGTTAGGAGAACTCTTCCTATTGAGGGATAGGGATATTCTGGAATTACCAGAAAAGAGCAAGATAGAGGTTTTTTTTTTTTTTTCTAAATCCATGGATCATTGGGGAGTCCATGGGTATGGATTAATTCCTGTGGCATCATGGAGTATGGTGGTCTGAATAGTCATAGGGGCGAAGAACTTGGGGGGGACTAAGTGGTGTGCTCTGCTTTCCACCAGAAAATGTACTGGCACCAGCCTCCCAACCCTTATAGAGCTACCCTGGGCTTGGGAAGTGACTTCAAATCCCACCTGCCTCAGTCTCCTTAGTCAAACACACTCTTCAGTTTCTGGTGCCGTTCAAGACACTCTCATTCCTATGACCCTTTTTTTTTGTAATAGGCACATTAATTCCTCAGGAGTCTAGGACAAGGTTGATTGGTCTTGTCTGTATTTGTCTCAGGCAGAAGGGAGTGGGAGTTTGGTATTCTTTGTCCCCTCTAAGGTGCCTTGGCCAAAATTAGGACTTTTGCAAGTTTACTGGGAATTCCTGAGAATGTCTCAGTTGTTGTAAGCTCTGCTAGCAATTTCCATTCATTTTAGACAGATTTTTGCCTTCAAAGCCTTCAATTTTCTGAAACTTTTTTTGAAAATGTCAGGGCAAATTGACCCACAAAAGCTAGCATTGATGGACCGTTGGTTCTCAGGTGCTTCTGGGTCAACTCATGTATAAGTCCTGTAGATGTCTAATAATTTCTCCAAGAAACAGCAGGGGATTCTACAGGTAACTGTACTATCTGACTTACTTTCTGACATATTTGTATTTTGTTTTTTTTTAAAGATTTGTTTATTATATATAAGTACATTTTAGCTGTCTTCAGACACACCAGAAGAGGGCATAAGATCTCACTAGAGATGGTTGTGAGCCTCCAATGTGGTTGCTGGGATTTGAACTCAGGACCTCTGGAAGAGCAGTCAGTGCTCTTAACCACTGAGCCATCTCCCCAGCCCTTTCTGACATATTTGTACGGTACATTGTGGCAGCCCTGAACCCCGCCATTAGAATCTGGTGATAGACTTTAAAGGCCTCCCTGCCTTCATGCATATAAATATCCCTTTCTGACATAGTTTAAGAAAAACACAATCAATTTCCACAGGGTTCTCAAAATATCTTCCAATGTATCCTCAAACCAACTTGTGGGCTTCAAGTCTGATGTGGTCCTGCTCTTTGGTAGTAAAGTGAGTCCAGAAGCATTGTTGGGTATCCTCCATGGTAGGTTTCTGGGTAAGAAAGATGGTTTCTAAAAGGGATATTGAAGCCTGTTGCTTCCCAGAAAAAGGAAAATTCAAGACCTTCCACTTGTATATATCACTTGTATGGAAAGGCTGATTGATAGACTATAAAAGGCCTGCCTTCTTCAGCAACAGATAGGGCAACAATGCATAAGAAAAAGGTTTCAGATAAGGGACTGAAGCAGGTGCCAGACCATGTATAAAGCAGCATGATTAGGGGAGATGAGGGAGCTATAGGTACCAATCCCCCAGGGAGTAGTGGGGCCTCAGGTGGTAGGTCTCCACAAAGGGGCCAGTATGGAGGTGGCAGATAAGACAGGATCTTCAGGTCTTGCCTGTGTTTCCAGCACAAGTTTCCTCCTCTGTGCATTTGATGGGATGCAGAATGTGATTTTTCAATCATTTGGGAATGTCAGAGAGAAGAAATCACCAGATTATGATGTAGGAAGCCTGGACGGGAATCCAGGACATCTGAGGGCAAGAGTCTGTATGGGAAGTATAACCATGGGGTCAAAAGAGTTTTCTCTGGTTCAGCTGGTACTGAAGGAAGGCCATTTGAGCTCAGAAAGATACCAGAATTTTCTGGGGAAAACTCAATTCCCCATGATGGCATGGCCTTTTGAAAATCATTGAGGAAAAGCACTGCCTAGAGAGGGGTGACCAGAATGGAGGACAACTGTCCCATAATGAAACCGATTAGAAGTAAAAAATAGGAGAAATGCCTGAAGAACAAATTGAAAGTAAGTCACAGACATAATGACAAGTTTCAAAGATTCAGACAGCGGTTCACAGAACCTCTAGGAAGAGAATACCAACCAGATCCAAAGGGTAAGATCAAAATCTATTCCTCTTTGCTGGGTTTGGAGGGGAGGTTGTGGCATTGCTCCTCAACTTCTAACTAAGAGAGTAATGCTGCATCCAGTTTTTCTCACATGAGCCACCAGGGGTCTAGACCAAACCAGAAACATAACAATTTCTGCTTACCTCTACACGGATAAACACTGTTCACTATCTGTAACTAAGGAATGATCAGAAGTTGGGGGTTATTCTGGAAGAATCCCCAAACGTTTAGTTCCAGGAATCGTCCCACTAACCACTCAGACAGGGATTTTAAATAGGGCTAATTTATTGAACATACATCCCAAAACCTCCCTCTAAGACTGATCCATCATGGAAACAAATCAGACTCAGGCAATGAGACTGTGACTCTGTTTCTCAGGGGCACTTTTAAAAGGCAAAAGTCACAAAAGCTTATAGCAACAATATAAGTTCATACATAGGTGTAGGAATTGCTGCTGGGTAGTTGTGGTGCTTGGTTCAGGTCTAAATTTATTATAGCTAACTGTAAAGTCGTTTTAACTGGCCTTTATTGCCACTGGTTCTCAGGAAATGTGAGGTTATTGGGAATTTCCACTAAAGCACAGAACTTGCTTTCCACCAAAGCACAGAACTCACCGAGGCATAGAACTTAACAGCATATGCTGGCAATCATTAACTTAGGCATGAGGAAGGTCTTGTGTAACAATGTAAGATGGCTGGCTACAGACATAGAGTAATGTCAGAAAGGCAATGGCTACCTAGTCCTTAACAGACACCTCTTCTGGTAAATCATAGATATACTCTATGGCATCTGGTTCTATGAGATCCTAATCTGGGGATATAAAGGAGGGGGGTGTCTGATAAGATTCACTCTTTCCTTTTCTAGGGCAACAAGCAAGACATCACAAAGCCTATTTGATGGTTTGATAATTTCACCAGAGTTTCCAGTTCTTTTGAAGGCCTGCCTTGGGACCCTTGGAACACCCTGGAAGACTGAGATCTGAGAAATCAATCAAGAAGGCCTAGCATCTGAGTACCATTTGGCATCTATTCAATGACTATGCTTCACAACAGACCAAATGAAAACTCTGGACATTCTGCTATACTGGTAGCCAAGAGTTTGCCTATCTCTAGCACAAGATATAAGGCATTATCAGTAGTAGCCTAAAAGACAAGCAAAGAATCCCAGCAAACTTAATTAGAAAAGGTTGACACTTTGGAAGCCTTGAGAGTGTTTGCATTGCTTGGGGTGTGCAAGGAGGCAATTGAAGAAAAGCCTCTTTAAAAAAAAAAAAGAAAGAAACACCATTTGGTAGAACTGGTAAATCTGAATTTACCCAATTGTTGTCACTGTCACTCCTGTTATTTTTCCTCTGTGTCTTCTCTTGTGTTTTGCCTGTCTTCATGTATTCTGATTTGGGGTGACTAAAATGTATGAATTGCTAATAAGCTCAAAAATCCTCTAGCCTGTGTTCTGTGTATCTGTTTCATCTTTGATGACTGTACCACTTATATGTATTTCACTGCCTCTGTTGACCTTTTCCATTTATGGGGTTCAGAACTCTTTATCTCTGAGTTTTCTGGTCACTGGATTAAGTTTATCAGGGATTGAAATGTGTTTCATATATGGGTTATGTCAAAATATTATCTTACACTGTTCTGTGATATTGAAAAGTTAAGTTAGCTCTGGAGTTGCAAAGGTTCTGTACTATGTTAGGCAAGCCATTTGACTTTGTGACAAAAATAAAAAGAACAAGACAGAGCAGCATCCCCCCCACACCCAATAGACTATTGATTTCATTTAATGGCTTAAAACTTGCTAAGATATAAGTTGTTTCTCAAGATTTATGTAAGTACAATATAAACTTTCTATAATTCTCAATTGTAGGGGATTTTTAATCTAGTAACATATCTGTTCTGATCATATCCACAGAATTTCTAGGTCTGAGTGATCTAGCTGGAATGCAGATGTTCACACATCTTGGATCCCTCTGGCTGAATGCTTAGTACATGCCTTTAATCCCAAACAATGAAGGTGAAATTAGTTTGTAAAGGGAAGCAGCCATGCTTCAAAGTAACCTCTAATTGAGGGGCAGACAAAGTGATTAATCAGAGAAAGATTTGACAGAATGAGTCAGAGATAGAATGTTCCCTGGAGAACAACTCAGGAGAGGTTACTTAGGGCAGTGCAGTGTGAACCAGTATAGTCAGTCGACTGCAGTTCAGTTGGTACAGTCAATTCAGTTGAGCTCAGTTCACTTAAGTGCAGTTGAGTTTATTCATGCATTTGTGACAAAAAGAAGATGAGTTGGATGGCCCATGACAAATTAGTCCCTGTTTCTAAGATCAACTAAATTGCTTACAAAGGTTTAGGCTTCCTGATCTCTCTTTAACTGCTTCATGCTGTCAATCTAAATAGTACATAGTGGACAATATCCTCTTCTGAAGTCCTCAAACTATTGTCCACTATATACTGTTTTATCTACAACATGACCCTTTTAATGCTATGGAGAAATTGTGGCTATAAGTGACCTTCATTCTTTTTGCTCCAGATACAATTAACATTAGTCTTCTAAGTTCTTCTGCACCCTTCATTCCAAGCTTCTTCTCCTAGTTCACTTTGATGCACGACTCCCGGTAGTAGAATTGTCCACTGTCATCCTGAATTAACTCTAAAACTTCTTACTCTCATCAACTTATTGGTCTCTCTGTCTTCACTCCTCCCCCTCATTCTACCTTCCTTGACAATCTCTCAATTTTACTCTCTAATTAAATAATAATCTCTTTACAGCTTTCTAATGACTATTGGTTTCAAAATTTCTCCAAGGATGCATGAGCTGCCGCGAAGCTCAAGCTGCCTGACTATTACACCATCATAGAGACGCCAATGGATTTAAGTACAATTAAGAAGCGGCTGGAAAACAGGTACTACGAGAAGGCTTCCGAATGCGTGGGAGACTTCAACACGATGTTCTCAAACTGCTACTTATACAACAAGCCTGGAGATGACATTGTGGTTATGGCCCAAGCTCTGGAGAAGTTATTTATGCAGAAGCTGTCTCAGATGCCACAGGAAGAGCAGATTGTGGGTGGCAAGGAGAGAATGAAGAAAGATATCCAACAAAAGACAGCCGTTTCCTCTGCTAAGGAACAAACTCCCTCCAAATCGGCAGAAAATGTGTTTAAGCGACAAGAAATTCCTGCTGGGTTTCCTGATGTCTGTCTCTCTCCCTTAAACATGGCACAAGAGGCTCCCCCGACCTGCGACTCACAGACTGTGGTCCAAATTACAAAGGGTGTGAAGAGGAGGGCGGACACAACAACTCCTACCACTTCCTCAGCTAAAGCAAGTAGTGAATCCCCTCCGCCACTGAGAGAAGCGAAGCCGGCGAATGCGCCAGTGAAGGAAAACACAGTGAAGAGCGTCCTGCCAGACTCTCAGCAGCAACACAGGGTTTTAAAAACGGTCAAAGTAACGGAGCAGTTGAAGCACTGCAGCGAGATTCTTAAAGAAATGCTTGCCAAGAAGCATCTGCCGTACGCATGGCCCTTCTACAACCCTGTGGACGTGGATGCTTTGGGACTCCACAACTACTATGACATTGTCAAAAACCCCATGGATCTTGGAACGATCCATGTATGATGTGTCACAGCCAATATATCAGGAGAAAACTCTCTTAATTAATGCAAAATAATCAGAGAACCCTACTCCAACAGACCTGCAACAACCGCTACTGACATTGACTCTCCTCACCCAGAAACAGTTAAGAAATAGTCATTAATACTCATGTCCCTCACTTTTTGTGAAGCCTGTATTTCCCATGTTTTTATGCCCTTGCTCTCCATCTCTTTATAGCTTTTTAGGGTTTGGAATAATAGAACTGTCTCAGTGGTAAAGTATGATTTCAACTATTGTCAGTCACCTCAGATAGTCTGCCGGACCTTTAGTACCAACTACAAACAAGAAAGCCTCTCAGAAAGATACTAGTAAACCCTATAACTACAATTTACTCATTCCAAGACCCTCATCCTACCTCTATAAAGGGTCACATGCAGCTTTTTCCAGCACCAGACCCATCCATTAGTTGTACAAGGGAGTCTGATCCTCATTCTTTGTATTCTTAAACACTGGGACTTAGGATTAGGAATGGGATAGGAAGGGGAGCTGAGGGGAATCGCAGGAAGAATAAAGGTAGGGTGTTTCACAGAGATCTTTCAGTGCCCTCAAGAAGAGAGGGTTGTGAGGTCATAGAAGAACTACTCCAGAGGTCTGGATGGACTGAGAGATTGGACTTGGAGGAATGATGGGGTGGGTGAAGGTCTGCAGTTAGCTTGCCTCCTTCCCTTGATTAAGAAGCCTGTTGTTTCCCAGAGAAAACCAGTTTAACCTAAAAATTTAGGATAAAACAATGAGTAGGATACAGGAAGAGAAGAGCTACTTGATCTTCTGGAGCATTGTGGAGCAGAAAGGAAGGAGAGGCTTTAGTTGGTAGTCTGCTGCAGAGAGAGGAGAAGATACTGTGGAAATGGCTTTGCAGGATCTAAGGAAGAGGTAAATATCTAGTTAGTTGACTTACTTCCCTGGCTGGAGTAGCCCGGACTTCCCCAGAGAGTGACTATTTGATGTGTGGTCTGGGATATGGTGATAAGTGGGCAATGGGAAATTAGAAGGGGATGGTCTTTGTGACCCATGGGAGATAAGATCAGGAGGAGAAAGCTGGTCTCAGAGCATAATCTGTTTTATAGCTAGGCACGAGACTGGAAGATTGGATATGGAGGAGCTGAAGGGTAAGGGAAGATCTGTCATTAGGATACGCACTTGTTTCCTTGGTGATAGCAGCCTGTGGTTTCCTAGGGAGTGCCAGGAAGGAAAGTTAGGAGCAGCAGGGGGTGTCGGGGGTGATCTACATGATCTACTTGAGATTGGATCAGCAAGGTGGGTGGGGGCACCATAGGTGTAAAATGGTGGCCACAGCAGGTGGTCTTCTGAAAAATGTCCTGTTGTCTTTGTAGGAGCTGACAGCAAGTTAAATATCTGTAGTTAAACCACCTGCTTCTCTAGCTAGAGTGACCTAAGGGTTCTCAGGGAACCAGGCTCAGCATCTTTTAATGGAGAGCTTTTACACTTCAATAACTAATAAACTCAACAACCATTGCAATGGAACTTTTACATATTCTGCTCTTTAATGAGTTGTCCCTATCTAACAGAGTCCATGGTAAAGCAGTACCCTGTATTGTGTATATGCTTCTAAACAATAGGCTGCTTAGAACTCACCAAGGACACCTTTGTAAAAATTTGGAGATTAATTTTTAACAAACACTTCACATCAAGGACACAGTTCATTTACTCTTTTCCAATCTCTAGGATAACCAAACCACCAATGAGCACTTTGCCATTTTGTGTTTCTTACCTTGATCTGTGCACAAGTGTTACCTGTTTGCCAGAGCACTTACTTTGGTCTTCCTTATGTTGTTGAGAAACTTTCTGTTCTAGGGTTATCAGAACTACAAAAACACATAGTTCACCCAAGGCAATGGGAACCATTGTAGCAAAGAATTGGATGTGAATTCTCTTAAGGAGGGTATCTAAACATGCTTTATCTAATTCATGCTTTCAGATGAATTTAAATTATAGGATAAATCTTCAAAACTGCTATACAAAGCAAGTCACAAACAAAATACAAATAATCAAGCAATACAAATTTGTTTTGTTAAAGGATGTTACAAGAACCCAAAGGAAGCTAGTGAGAATATGTGTCTCTGTTTGTCTGTCTTCATACATTAAAATGGGTATCAGTCCACTGATAGGAGCTCAGTATCACAATCTGACCTGACAGACTAAAGGACACGAGGGAGGAGTGTGTGACAGAGTTCAGGAATCTCTAGCGTTTGAGAAAATAGGCATGGGGAGGTTTAGGGTATATGATTCCTTGTCATGCTAACTACAATGTGCTAACTAGAAAACAAATAAAATTTCCTTACAATCATTCCTAATTATGAACATTTGCTCTATTTTCATACATTTATAGATGCCAGATGCATGCTTTGTAAGATATTTTCACTGCTAGAAACTGAATATACATGGATATGTATGTATATAATATGTCTAATATATAGCTCTAAAGATATGCATAAGTGTTATACATATAATAAGTATTCTATAGGAAAATACTTCAGTACTTTAAAGCAATATGCACCTGTGATTAGGAGGAAAAAGAAAAAAGCTTCAAAAATTTACATTGATAAAAAAGAATTTGTTTGCTATATTATTGGAAAAACATTACTGCATTAATTGTTACTATATTAGAGTTTAAATTTTAAAATATAAAGTATTATTTTTATTGATACTTATAAGTATAGGAAAGACATTGTCTTTTGATAACTGCTACTTTTCTGCATAACTATACTTTGGACTGTAACCGATAAGACCAATGTATTGGTGAAGAGTTATTAACTACTTTGAGGACCTTCTACTCTGTAATTAACCATGCCTATGAGGAAACTTCAAATATCTTCACATACTCATCAGGGAATAGAATCTTAAATATTATTCCATAAAGGACCTAAACTAAAGCAGATCTACAACTATTCTTTTACTTTAATCTCTTCTTATATCTCACGTGCTGTGATGCTTAGGTTAACATTAGGATTTAAACAATTTTTTAAATATTTATTTCTATTTTTAATTACTAGTTCAAGTTTGTCTTTCTGTGTGTGTTGGTTCATATGAGGGAAGGGTTCATGGATGTCAAAAGAGAGTGACTGTCTGATGGTCTAGAGCTGGAGTTATCGGTGGCTGTGTATCTCCTGACACATGAGTTGGGAAGTGAATTTTTGAATGCTCTTCAAATGTAGTATGTGCTCTTAACTACTGAGTATTTTCTGATAATTGTGTCTAAATCAAAAGCTGAAATGTTTCTCAATTCCCATTTTAAGCATCTTCTATTTGTCAAAACAGGTTGAGCACATAACACTAATACAGGATAAATATAAGGATAAATATTACACTCCTATTTAGAACCATATGCCACATTTTTTAAAACCTTCCTATTGCTTGTTTTAAGAAGCTATTTTAGATATTATTAAGACCTTTGATATAAAGAGAAGATAAAACTAAGGCACTGTAGTCTTACTACCTTCCTAATACCCCAGCTAATTTCTAACTTGGAGAAAGATACTATAAATTTTAATCAATCAAGTAGTAGTTTCAGAGATGTTGTGTTGTATATTGCTGTTCCAGACATTCAAAACTATAAAGCATGGGTAAAGAAAGACAAGTAATGAGGACTTCAGTGAAAATTACTTTTTAGAATCTTAAATTGCCATGAGCCTAGTATTCTAAGAAGAACTGTAAGAGGGTGGTGATAAAGGGGATAGAATAACCCTTCTTTAATAAAAAGATTTAAGAGCTGACTCATATTTTATGAGAGTTTAAAAACTATAAACCTAGGGCATGAAAACTGTATACCTAAGAAACCATTCCAAATAAAAACAGTACTAGAGGAGAGAAAGAAAGAAAATATAGCATTTAAGCTTTCATGGAGTTCAGACACAGGGCAGCCAAGCATCCATCCTGCAAAAAAAGAGTTGTTCCTTCAGGTCTGCACCTGCATGGGGGCAGATCAGCCTGTCTCCCCCCACCCTCCTCTCAATAGCACACAGTCTTCAGAGTTCCCAGGAGATCTACAGCAGCCAGAGAAACAGTGCTCCCAGGAGATCTGCTGTAGTCAGGGCAACAATCTACAGGTCTCCCAGGAGATTAACACAGCTAGGGCCGCAGATCCCCAGGAGGTCTGTAGAAACCATGAGAAGTGGGAAGCAGGTTCCACAAAGAGTCACCCAAGCCAGCAAACAACAGAGATAACCAGATGGCAAGAGGCAAGCACAAGATTATATAAAACAGAAGCCAATATATTTTGACATAATCAGAACTCAGATCTCCCACCAGAGCAAGTCCTAAATACCACAATTCATCTAAAAAAAGCATGATGCTGCCCTAAAATCCTATCTCATGAAGATAATAGAGACCTTTAAGGAGGATAAAAACATCTCAAAGAAATACAGGAAAACAGTTAAATAGGTGGAAACCCTTAGAGAAGTAACAAGTAAATCCCCCAAAGAGTCATAGGAAAACACAAAAACATGAAGGAATTGAACAAAGTGGTCCAAGACCTAAAAATTGAAGTTGAAATGGGAAAGAAATTACGAATAGATTTCCAATAAAGTTGGAAACAGAAAACCTAGGAAAGGGGTCAGGAGCTACAGATGGAAAAGCTAGATGAAAGGGATGATGTTGTAGGCAGATACCACATACCAAAGTAAACAATCTAAACAGTACCATATTCCCTGACGCTATAGAAGAAATCATTAAAATTCTCCCAACCAAAATTGCCCAGGGCCAGATGGCTGTACTGTGGAATTCTACCAATCTTCAAAGAAGAGCTAATACCAACACACTTCAAATTATCCCATAGAATAGCAACAAAAGGAACGCTACATAACTCATTCTAGGAAGACACTGTTGCTCTGTTACCTAAACCATTCAATGACCCGCAAAGAAAGAACACTTCAGACTAATTTCACTAGTGAATACTGATGTAAAACTATTCAAATTATTTCTGGAAAACCTAATCCAAGAACATCCAAAAATCATCATTCAAGATGATCAAGTAGGCTACATCCCAGGGATGCAAGGATGATTTAATATATGAAAATCCATTAATGTAATCCACTATATAAACAAACTCAAAGCAAAAAAATCACATGATCATCTAACTAGATGATAAAAAATCATTTGACAAATCAAAATTCACCTTCAGTTCAAAGTATTAGAGAGGTCAGGAATCCAAAACGTAATAAAACCTGTATACCACAAATCATCAGTCAGTATCTACTTAAATGGAAAGATACTTAAAGCAGTACTACTAAATCCAGGACAAGACACGGATTTCCACTCTCCCTGAATCCAGTCAATATTGTCCTCAAAGTTATAGCTAAAGCAATAAAACTACAGAAGGAGATCAAACAAATATAAATTGGCAAAGAAGAATTCACGGTATCCCTATTTGCAGATGATATGATAGTATACATAAGAGATCCCAAGATTTTACTCCAATTGCTAAAATTTCTCTCCATTTAGTTTGATGTTGGCTACTGGTCTGCTGTATATGTGTTAATTTATTTAGGTATGGGCCTTGATTTCCTGATTTTTTCCAAGACTTTTATGATGAAGGAGTGTTGAATTTTGTCAAATGCTTTCTCAGCATCTAATGAAATGATCATGTGATTTTTTTCTTTGAGTTTATTTGTATAGTGAATTACATCAATGGGTTTCCTTATATTGAATCATCCCTGCATTCCTGGAATGAAGCCTACTTGATAATTATGATTGTTTTGATGTATTCTTGGATTTGGTTTGCAAGAATTTTATTGAGTATTTTTGCATCAATAATCGTAGTTAAAATTGGTCTGAAGTGCTGTTTCTTTATTGGGTCTTTGTGTGGTTTAGGTATAAGCTTAATCGTGGCTTCATAGAACAAATTGGGTAGTGTTCCCCTGTTTAGATTTTGTGGAATTGTTTGAAGAGTATTGGTATTAGGTCTTCTTTGAAGGTCTGATAGAATTCTGCACTAAGACCATCTGGTCCTAGGCTTTTTTTGGTTGGAGACTTTAATGACGGCTTCTATTTCTTTAGTGGCCATGGGACTGTATAGGTGTTTATCTGATCCTGATTTAACTCAGGTTCCTGGTATCTGTCTAGAAAATTTCGTCCAGATTTTTCAGTTTCGTAGATATAGGCTTTTATAGTAGGATCTGATAATTTTTGAATTTACTCAGTTTCTGTCTTTATGTCTCCCTTTTAATTACTTGTTTTGTTGATTTGTACACCCTCTCTGTGCCTTTTGCTTAGTCTGGCTAAGGGTTTATCTATATGGTTGATTTTCTCCACCAGCTCCTGGTTTCATTGATTCTCTTTATAGTTCTTTTTGTTTCTACTTGGTTGAATTCAGCTTTGAGTTTGAGTATTTCCTGCTGTTTACTCCTTTTGGGTGTATTTGCTTCTTTTTGTTCTGGAGCTTTCAGGTGTGCTGTTTAGCTGCTACTGTATGCTCTTTGCAGTTTCTTTTTGAAGGTGCTCAGAGGTATGAGTTTTCCTCTTAGCACTGCTTTCACTGTGTCCCATAAGTTTGGGTATGTTGTGCCTTCATTTTCATTAAATTGTAAATAGTCTTTCATTTCTTTCTTTATTTCTTCCTTGACTAAGTTGTTATTGAATAGAGTAGAGCATTGTTCAGCTTTCATGTATATATGGACTTTCTGTTGTTTTTGTTGTTATTGAAGACCAGCCTTAATCTATGGTGATCTGATAGGATGCAAGAGATTATTTCAATCTTTTTGCATCTGTTGAAGTCTGTTTTGTGACCAACTATATGGTCAATTTGGAGAAGGCAGCATGAGGTGTGAGAAGAAGGCATTTTTTTTATTTTAGGGTGAAATGTTCTATAGATATCTGTTAAATCCATTTGCTTCATAAATTCTGTTAGTTTCTCTGTGTCTCTGTTTAGTTTCTGTATCCATGATCTCTCCATTGCTGACAGTGGGGTGTTGAAGTCTCCCACGATTATTGTGTGATGTGCAATGTGTGCTCTGAGCTTTAGTAATGTTTCTTTTATGAATGTGGATGCCCTTTCATTTGGAGCATAGATGTCAGAATTTAGATTTCATCTTGGTAGAGTTTCCTTTGATGTATGTACTGGCAAGTTTTGTGTGTCAACTTTACCCAAGCTGAAGTTATCACAGAAAAACAAGCCTCAGTTGTGAAAATGCCTTCCTGAGATACAGCTATAAGGCATTTTCTCAATAAGTGATCAAGGGGGGAGGACCCAGACCACTGTGGGTGGTGCCGTCCCTGGGCTGGTAGTCTTGGGTTCTATAAGAAAGCAAGCTGAGCAAGCCAGGGGAAGCAAGCCAGTAAGAAACATCCCTCCATGGCCTCTGCATCAGCTCTTGCCTCCTGACCTGCTTGAGTTCCAGTCCTGACTTCCTTTGGTGATGAACAGCAATGTGGAAGTGTAAGCTGAATAAACCCTTTCCTCCCCAACTTGCTT
The DNA here is from genome assembly GCF_021556685.1 of Rattus norvegicus. NCBI lineage: Eukaryota > Metazoa > Chordata > Mammalia > Rodentia > Muridae > Rattus > Rattus norvegicus. Next base: position 44,409,259 of record NC_141542.1, on the reverse strand, counting down.
CTTGTTCATGATGTTTCTGCAGCAATAGAAATCCTGATTAAGACAATGAGTATGAAGTGTCCTTCCTTATCTTTTTTTGATGACTTTTGGCTGAAAGTCAATTGATTTTATTCAGTATTTGAATGACTGCCCCAGCTTGTTTCTTTGGACCATTTGCTTGAAGCAATCCCAGGAAAATCAGGGACTATACAAGGTTGCACAATCTCTCCCTACCTATTCAATATAGTCCTTGCCAGAGCAATTAGATAGCAAATGGATACAAATTGAGGAGGAAGATGTCAAAATATCAGCAGAAGTTGGCATTGTCTAGTATCAATAGAAGGAGAAACCCTGGTCCTGTGAAAGCTCTATTCCCCAGTGTAGGGGAATGGCAGGTTGTTGCAATGGGAGTGGGTGTGTGGGAGGGGAAACATCCACATAGAACCTGGGAGAAGGAGGAACCAGGAAAGGGGATTAAATTTGAAATGTAAATATATAAACTATCTAATTAAAAGTCAAAATATCACTTTTTGCTGGTGATATGATAGTATACTTAAGTGACCCCAAAATTCCACCACAGAACTCTGAAACCTCATAAATAACTCCAGCAAAATGGCTGGATATAAAAATAACTCAAACAAATGAGTAGCCTTCCTCTATTCAAAGGATAAACAGGCTAAGAAAGAAAATAAGGAAATGACTCACTTCAAAATAGCCACAAATTATATAAATACCTTGAATGACTCTAAACAAGGAAGTGAAAGATCTGAATGACAAGAACTTCAAGTCTCTGAAGAAAGAATTCAAAGAAGATCTCAGATGTTTGAAAGACATCCTATGCTCATGGATGTGCAGAATTAATATAGCAAAAATGCATCTTGTTTAAAGCAATCTATAGATTCAATGCAATTCCCATCAAAATTCAAACTCAGTTCTTAAAGAATTAGAAAAGGCAATTTGCAAATTCAGTTGCAATAACAACAACAACAACAAAATAAAACAAAAACAACCAAAAAACAGGAGAGCAAAAACTATTCTCAAAAGTAAAAAAAAAAAAAAGAAAAAAGAAAAAAGAAAAGAAAGGAAAAGAAAAGAAATTCTGTGGGATTTACAATCCTTAACCTCAATTTGAATTACAGAGCAATAGTGATTAAAAAAAAAAAAAACTTTGCGGTTTTGGTACAGGGAGGAAGATAGATGGAATAGAATTGGAGACCCAGAAATGAACCTACTTAACTATGATCACTTGATCTTTACAAAAAAGGTAAAACCATCCAGTGGGAAAAAGACAGCATTTTCAACATATGGTGCTAGTTCAACTGGCATTCAGCATGTAGAAGAATGCAAATTGATTCATTCTTATCTCCTTGTAAAAAACTCAAGTCCAAGTGGATCAAGTACCTCCACATAAAACCACTGAAACTAATTGAAGAGAAAATGGTGAAGAGCCTAAAACGCATGGGCACAGTAGAAAATTTCCCAAACAGAACACTAATGGCTTATATTCTAAGATCAACAATAAACAAATAGGACCTCATAAAATTGGATAGCTTCTGTACATCAAAGGACACTCTCAATAGACCAAAATGAGAACAAACAGATTGGGAAAAAATCTTTACTAATACTACATCTGATAGAAGGCTAATATCTGATATATACAAAGAACTCAGAAAGTTAGACTCCAGAGAATTAAATGAACTTATTAAAAATGGTGTACACAATCACAAAAGAACACTCATGGTATGCACTCACTGTTAAGTGAATAGTAACCCAAAATACAATTGCAACCACATAGGAGAAACACCTATATCAGCCAACCAACCAAACACCCCAGAGCTCCAAGGGACTAAACAACCAATCAAAGAGCATACATTGAGTGACCCATGGCTCCAGCGCCATATGTATCGGAGGGTGGCCTTGGCAGTCATCAATAGGAGGAAGGGCCCTTCGTCCTGTCTTGCCCCATTGTAGGTGAATGCCAAGGTGGGGAGGCAGAAAGCAGTGGGTGGGGGCGCACCATAATGGAGGCAGGGGGTAGGGAATGGGATAGGTGGATTCTAGAGAGGAAGCCTGGAAGCAAGATAATATTTAAATGAAGATAAAGAAAATATTCAATAAAAATGGAAAAAAAATCTCAAGAAATTTCCCAGCGAAATTCTATAGCTGATAAACAACTTCGGCAAAGTTATTGATATAAAATTAATTAAAATAAATCAGTAGACTTCCTTTATACAAACAATAAAACCGGTTGAGACAGATATTAGGGAAACAACACCCTTCAAAATAACCACAAATAGTATCTAATACCTGGGAGTAAGTCTTACCAAGGAAGTAAAAGTTCTGTAAGACAAAAACTTAAAATCCCTGGAGAAAGAAATAGAAGACTTCAGAAGATGGAAAGATGTCCCTTGGCTATAGATTTTTTGGAATAACATAGTAAATAAGATCATCCTTCCAAAAGCAATCTACAGATTCAACTAAATCCCCAAAAGGTTAGAACAAAGTTGGACATGGAAAGAGCAATTCTCATTTTCACATGGAAGAACAAAACCCCAGGACAGTAAAAACAATGAAAGATCTTCAGGGGGAAATCACCATCCCTGGCTTGAAACTGTACTATAGACCAATAGTTAAAAAAAAAAAAAAAACCTCGTGTATTAGGTTGATCAATGGAATTAAACAGAAGGCCCAGAAATTAGCCTCCACAGTTATAGACACTTCATCTTTGAAAAAAGAAAGCATCTTCAGTAAATGATGCTGGCAGTCTGTATGTAGAAAAATAAAAATGGATCCACATTTTTCACCTTGCACAAAGTTCAACTTCAAGTATATCAAAGACCTCAACATAAAACCAGAAACACTGAATTGAAGAATAAGTGGAAAATAGCCTTGAACTCATTGACAAGGGGAAATTTCCTAAACAGAACTGCAATGGTTCAGGTATTAAGATGATAAATAGGTTCTCCTGAAACTGAAAAGCTTCTGTAAGGCAAAAGATAGTCAACAGGACAAATTGGCAACCTACAGATTAGGAAAAAAATCTTCACCAACCCAACATCTAGTAAAGGGCAGGTATCCAAAATATATACAGAACTCAAGAAACAACCCCATTGTAAACAGAGTACAGAGCTCAACTGAGGAATCTTGAATAGCTGAAAAGCACCTAAAGAAATATTCAACTTCCTTGGTCATCAGGAAATGCAAATTCAAATGACCCTGAGATAATACCTCACACCAGTCAGAATGCCTAAGGTAAAAAACTCAGGTGGTAGTATATTCTGGAGAGGATGTGGAGAAAGAGAAACACCCCTCCATTGCTGGTGGGATTCCCAGTTGGTACAAGTGCTCTGGAAATCAGTTTGGCAATTTCTCAGAAAATTGGACATAGTACTACCTGGACACAGCAGTACAACTCTTAGGTATATACCAAAAAGATGATCCAACATATAACAAAAACACATGCTCCACGATGTTCATAGCAGCCTTATTTATAATAGCCAGAAGCTGGAAAGAACCCAGATGCCCCTTAACAGAAGAATGGATATAGAAAATTTAGTACATTTACACAATGGTATACTACTCAGCTATATTATTATTTAAAAAAAATATCACTGGAGAGTGTGACAGGATAGAGGGAGAGAAAAAGGGGTGGGAGGTGACAGGCTTAGATATGGAAAGAGATAGGATAGAAGTCCAGAGCACCAGGAGAATGAATAGAAATATGTAGCATTGGTGGATTGGGAATCGGGAACCACTAGAAAGTCTGAGACAGCAGGGATGAAATGGGTCCCAGCACCAATGTGATGGCTTTAAGTGAAATGCCCAACAGAGAGGAGATAGAACCTGAAGAGACCATCCCCAGTAAATAGGATAATCCCCAGTTGAGGGAAGGGGCAACTTGCCCATCTTAAACATTTTAACCCAGAATTGTTCCTATCTAATGGAAACACAGGGGGGAAATGGAGCAGAGACTGAAAGAAAGGTCCTCCAGAGACGACCCCACTTTGGGATTGATCCTATTGGCAGTCAGCAAACCTCAAACCCTAATTGGAAATGAATGCTAAGAAGCACTTGCTGACAGGAGCCTGGTATAGCTTTCCTCTGAAAGGTTATATCAGCACCTGACCAATATAGGTGCAGATACTCACAACCAACCATCAGATTGAGCTTGAAGACCCTAATAGAAGAGATAGGGACAGACTGAAGGAGCTGAAGGGATTTGCAACCCATAGGAAGAACAAGAGTATCAACTAACTGGACCCATCAAATCTCCCAGGAATTAACTTACTAGCCAAAGAGTATACAAGTGTGGTTCAGTGGCTCCAGATGCATATGTAGCAGAAGATTGCCTTCTCTGGAATTTGTGGGAGGTCAGGCGCTAGTTACCCCAGTCAAGGGGGATGCTAGAGAGGTGAGGAAGGTGTGGGTGAGTGGGTGGCAGAGCAACCTCTTATAGGCAAAAGCCAGGGCGAGGGATGGGGATTCATGGAGGAGAGAACGGCAAGGAGAGCAACATTTGAAATGTAAATAATAATCAAAATATTGAAAAATATTTTAAAAATTAAAAATGATTTTTTCAAGAAAGAGTAAGAAAGTCCCAGGTGTTAAGGAAACCCTACGTGCTAAGAAAAACATCTTAGTGAAGATGCAAAAAATAAAATATAAAAATGAGTGAAGAAAGAGAGAAAGAAAGGAAGAAAGGAAGAAAGAAAGAAAGAAAGAAGAAGGAAGGAAGGAAGGAAAGAAGGACAGAAAGCAAGAAAGAAAGGAAGGAAAAATAAAAATAAAAGGTTATGCTATTCTAAGTAATTGGAGAAGAAAGTTGAATTCTGAAGCTCCATATTGTCAGTCAAGTTCAACCACTGCTCAAAGGAAGGTGATACTGGGAAAGTTATAATATAATATATAATGATTAATGTTACTCCCTCTAATTTTTTTTAGTATAGCTTAAGGTGAGTGCACCTTCCCAAGCTGGTCTCTGGGTTTCTCTGCCACTTTAGAATTAGTGTACCTATGAACCCCATTCTGTGTTGTGTGACCACCTGACACTCTCAGCCAGACATGTATGCTAATACTGCAGAGGGCATGACTCCTTCCCAACCCCCTTCTTTCCTCCACTCTACTCTAGACAGCTTCTGGGATTAATGCCTTGCCTGCTCTGGGAGTTTTTGTTTTAAATACTAATACAATTATTATTCAGATTCTGTTTGAGGCCATTCTTAAATTGTTTTTATTCTTGAAAGTAAGGGAACATAATAGAGCCTCTTGATTACCTAGTAACATTTGGGGATCACAAATGGATTGCCTCAAAATCCAGGAAGAGTTATAGGAAGTTAGTACAGACTGTCCTTTCACCCACCAACTAACCACTTATCTTAGCTTCTGTTAAACTGCTTGCTTGTACAAATCTCATGTTGTAGTTGCTGAGTGAGATATTGGAAGTGGTTTTGACTTTAAATGTCTCTTCCTCTAAATGCTCATAGCTACACTTAGGTCCTGAATAGTCCAAACAGCATGAAATAATGACTTTCATCTGGCTATTAACTGTCTGAGTGGTTCTCTCTGGTGACCTCTCCATAGCACTATCAAAAATAGTTATAGTGAATACCTCAGTAATAGAAAACATACTTTTAAAATCCAAAAGAAATATCCTGTTATTCTGCTCTGTATTTCTAACTCACATTCCACTAGATTTTTTCCCCAACTTATATCCCTAGCCTCAACCAATAACCTCTAATGTACTTCCTACATTTCTTTTGTATATACCACATTTGAAGCAGAATAGACAGAAAACAAAATATAATAGATCTTTTAAAAGTTAGAAATTACATAAAACTTGAAATAAGCAGCAGTGATTTCTGTCACTCCAGCTGCAGTTGCCTTAATAAATGATAATTTGGGACACATTCCAGCTATGAAATAGCAAAGGCTACCTTGCAGGACTTTGTGTGCTAAAGCTATACGTAATTTTTCTTCTTGAAGGAATGATGGGGCAATGACATCACAATGGGTAGGGGAGTGAAACAGGAAAGAAACCAGAATGAAAGAATCAGGCTTTGTGTCCAGACGAGTTGACAAAGGGTTTTTGTATTGTTTTTTTTTTTTCAGTACCAGACACTTTTTGTGCATATAGGTGAGTATATGACAATCTAAAATGTACAATTATGATGAAAAAATATGTCCTTTCAGACTTTTAGAAACGGCACATGTACTGAATAGCTCAGACAAAATAATCATTCAGAATATTCATTTCTCTCTCTTTTTTTTCTTTTTTCTTTTTTTTTTTTTTTTTCGGAGCTGAGGACCGAACCCAGGGCCTTGCGCTTGCTAGGCAAGCGCTCTACCACTGAGCTAAATCCCAACCCCATTTCTCTCTTTTTAGAGTAAAAAATAAGTGCAGTTTTTTATTAAGAAGCTAACATTTCAACTATTTTCATACCCAATGTGTTTTCAACCATGCTGCAAAAAAAGATTCTGATAGGAAGAGACAAAATGCAATGATACAGTATTTTTCAATTTCTTTCTTTTTAAAATATGTTATTAGAAAGTTTATATATTTAGCATAAAACATAGTAACTTAAAGAAATACATTAAATTGTCTTGTCAACTTATCTTTAATTTAATATTTTTCTTAAACATTAATGAAATAATTAACTACAACATAAAAATAACTTGATATAGTGACAAATACTTTTTGGAAGGATTTTTTTTCTGGGGGATGAAAAGGCAACCAACCCCTAAAAAAAAAAAAACTAAATTGAATTTAGCTGAATAGAGAAAATGTGGTACCTCTACACAATGGAATATTACTCAGCTATCAAAAACAATGACTTTATGAAATTCGTAGGCAAATGGATGGAACTGGAAAATAGCATCCTGAGTGAGGTAACCCAATCACAGACAAACACACATGGTATGCACTCATTGATTGAAAGACCCCCGGAGAGGACCTTTCCCTCAGGAGGAGTCCCAAGCGCCCAATGACCGAGCCGAGTCCACTCGGATGCAATCAGCAAGAGGGTTTATTGGAAAACACAGGTACCTGCGGGCACACAGTCTCTTCGGAGGACTTGCGCGCCCAGCAGCTCCAGCATGGGGCTTTTATAGGGATTGGGGAAGCAGAAGCGGGCGTACAGAAGCAGATGCATAGTTACGGGGATTGGTGGATTCAAACGAGGCACATAGACATGTTCACATATGATTGGCTATTTTACATGATGAGGTAATAAGGTATAGCTACACACATTGGCAGGTTTGGGGCGTCCTGGATGTCGGGGGCTGGGGGCTTATCTCTTCCTGCCAGGTGGACTGTGAGTCAGATCCGGTACTCCTGGTCTGTTCTGCATTCCTTTCCTTTTATGGTCTGTTAGTTCTAGCGGCAGGGCAGGGCTGCCTGGACTTGCTTTTCACAGTGTTTAGTCCAGTTGTGAATTTTGAAACATACTCTTTTAACTTCATATTTTTAAACCTTAAATCTGTATAATTTTCCTTTCATGATAAGTGGATATTAGCCCAAATGCTCGAATTACCTTAGATGCACAGAACACATGAAACTCAAGACTGATGATCAAAATGCGAATGCTTCATTCCTTCTTTAAAAGGGGAACAAGAATACACTTGGCAGGGAATAGGGAGGCAAAGATTAAAACAGAGGCAGAAGGAACACCCATTCAGAGCTTGCCCCATATGTGGCCCATACATATACAGCCACCAAACTAGGTAAGATGGATGAAGCAAAGAAGTGCAGACTGACAGGAGCCGGATGTACATCTCTCTTGAGAAACACAGCCAGAAAATATCAAATACATAGGCGAATGCCAGCAGCAAACCACTGAACTGAGAACGGGACCCCCGTTGAAGGAATCAGAGAAAGGACTGAAAGCTTCAAGGGGCTTGAGACCTCATATGAACAACAATACCAACCAACCAGAGTTTCCAGGGACTAAGCCACTACCCAAAGACTATACATGGACTGACCCTGGACTCTGACCTCATAGGTAGCAATGAATATCCTAGTAAGAGCACCAGTGGAAGGGGAAGCCCTGGGTCCTGCCAAGACTGAACCCCCAGTGAACGTGATTGTTGGCAGGAGGGCGGTAATGAGGGGAGGATGGGGAGGGGAACACCCATAGAGAAGGGGAGGGGGAGGGTTAGGGGGATGTTGGCCCGGAAACCAGGAAAGGGAATAACAATCGAAACATAAATAAGAAATACCCAAGTTAATAAAGATGAAATAAAAAAAAAAGAATTAAAGTCAGGAAAGACTTTAGGGAGACAAGTCACTTCAAGCCATGGCACTGCCCATCATCCCTTATCCCTCTCCTCTATGTGTTGTTGTTTGTTTGATTGATTTAGTTTTTGAATCTCTAACATTTTTTTCTTGATCTTCTATTTGAGCCTATTTGTGATTTTGTTTTAGTCATGAAACCAAGAACTACAAGAGGGTATCTGGATTTCCTCAGTATCACCTGGAAATCATGAATGGATACCCTCAAAATTCAATGACATGAACTTTCTTATTTTATCAGCTGAAGAGACAAGAGGAGGGTAGTTTAATATAAGTGATAAAGTCATGAGATGAGATTCGTAGAAGTTTACATATCACCTTCTTCCATCATTCTCAAATGAAATATGTGTGTTGGGACAGTCTTTCTCACATTGGGCAACAAGATCCTCATTCCTATGACATCCATCACTATAAAACATTTCAGCCATCTATTACTCTGGCAGACCTCTCACTTTCCCATGCTAGAGAAGCTACACCTCACTATATGCACTAAGACAGTCCCATATATTTAAGGTATGAGTCTAGTTCCTTTTCTGCATTCTGTTCAATTAAACTGTCCCAGATGTCTAGTAAGAATAATATGAATATAATGTTTTTCTTAGAATAATATATACATATATATATTAGCTTCATAGAATCTCAATTTATACACTGATACAAGCAAAGATAGAAAATCATTGCTTTCATCTTATAAACAATGTTAAGAAGGAATTAGGGACAGAATAGAGAAGACATAAAAGTAAGCATAAACTTAAGAACAAATACAGACATCACTTCTAGAATTCTGTTCCTAAAAGGCCTTTTTTATTCATTCCACATTACACTCATTCCACAAGGTACTAGTTATATGAATTAAAATTCTCTAAGTAGTGTTACCTTCCAAAATGAACTTAGCCATGTTCAGTCTTTCTATTAATTTGATAATTAAAATGCAAGAAGAATCTCAGAAATATATATATATATATATATATATATATATATATATATAGAGAGAGAGAGAGAGAGAGAGAGAGAGAGAGAGAGAGGACAGAGAGACAGAGAGAATATCAGGATACATAGAGAGAAATACTCCACATAGGGTAGAGGAGAAGGCCTGTAAATGGATATTCATTTTTTTCCTTGAAGGACACAGGGATTTAAATGCTTTTAGTGGCATGGGATGTGTTACATTTGCTAATTTGGTAAGATTTTACTCATGAAACCAAGAACCGCAAGAGAGCATTTATATTTCCTCAGTACCATAAGGTACTAGATAGGTTACTGGAGAAGAATATATATCAGTTGTCTTAATGTAGGCTGAATCTTGCTTGCTGTAGTAATGACTTACCAGGAAAGATCTGTCTATTGGAGCAGAAATATAGTCAAAAGGTAACTAGTAGTTTTCTTAGTGGGCATGAGACCTGCTCAACACGAGAGAATTTCATGCCCGGTAATACAAAACTTGTTAAAAACCTATGGCTGTGGAGGTTATAGAATCCAAAATACAACTGGTATTGCTATTTCACTAAGAGGTTATGCTGTCAAAATTGCTTTCAAAATATCTATGTATATACTTATATATGCAGGCTGTTTCCAAACTTGGCCACAGAAGCTTCTCTTAGGATGAGCATCAGCCAATGGAAAGATGAATGACTAGTCAAAGTACAGCCACCAAACCCAGGCACTATTGCTGCTGCCAAGAAGTGCTTGCTGACAGGAGCCTGATATGAATGTCTCCTGAGGGGCTCTACCGCAGCCCTACTGATACAGATGAGGGTGCCTGCAGCTAACTATTGGACTGAGCATGGGGACCCCAATGAAGGAGTTAGAAAAAGGACTGAAGGAGCCAAAGGGGTTTGGAACAACATAGGAAGAACAATGATTTCAACCAACCAGATTCTCCAGAGCTCCTGGGTACTAAAACACCAACCAAAGAGTACACATAATGGGACCCATGGCTCCAGCCGCATATGTAGTAGAGAAAGGCCTTGTTGGATATCAATGGGAGGAGAGGCCCTGGGTCCTCTGAAGGTATGATGACATGCCCCAGTGTAGGGAGACAAGAATGGGTGGGTGGGAGTGGGAGGATCTTTATAGAAGCAGGGGCAGGGAGGGCAGAGGGGCCAGGGGAAGGGGAAAGATGATAATATTTGAAATGTAAATAAATACATAAAATATCCAAAAAAATGAATAAAAGAATAAAAGACTGAGTATTGACAGAGATGGCATACTAACCCCTCCACCACCAAAACTGAGAGAATGAAAGAGGATACAGAGAAGGTGTAAAATTGCAGGACCTGAAGTGGTTCTGTAACATGCTGTATTTTGAACACGATATGGCTAGTATATTGATAAAACTAACATAGCTATTGTTTCCTGGCAGAATAGCTACGTTCAACTGAGCTACTCAAATCTCAGTGTAAATGGGGAAGATTTTCCAGCCCTAATGCTTTCAGAGGAGCAAGAGAGAATTGTTTTGATTCAGGACATGGCAATAACTGGTAGCTTTTCTATAGCCCCACATCCATGCATATATGGGCTGCACTAAGTGGATTTTATGAGTTATCAGATTAGTGGAGTGGTAGATTGATAGATCAACAGATTTAGAGAGAGAGAGAGAGAGAGAGAGAGAGAGAGAGAGAGAGAGAGAGAGGCTAAACATTTTGCATAGTGATAGAAGATGTGAGGGAAGTTAGAAGTGGATGACAATAAATAAGTCTAATCTATATGCATATATAATCATACATGCTACCAATTCAAAGGAGGTTGATCACTAGGTATATGTTCCTTTCCCAACTCTCACTTGCATTCCTTTTCTTTTCTGCCTCCTAGTGACATAATGTTGCCTGCTATTAGTGACAGAGGCCATTAAAAGTATAATCAAATAAATAATTCATCCTGTATGTCATTCTGTCAGGCCACAGTTAGGTAAAATAACAAATAAAGGTTTATTGGTTCTGATTAATCATCTGCATTCTTTGAAAGTGAGATTACTGTGAAATACATGCAATTATGTGTGAAACACAATTCTCTGGTTGTTTCATCTAAACACGTTTTCATAAAGATCCTAAACTGAGCATCAGATTAAAAACTTGTCTGACACTTATCTATCAAATATGTGTTTTGATGCCTTCCAAGTAAAGTGTTAGAATACAAATGTAACATCTTATTTCTTGAAGAATCCGTTATGGAGATAGCTCAGTTAGATAAGTACTTACACTGCAAGTTCAAGGATCTGAGTTCTGTGGTATGTATAAAAAGGGGTAGGTCATGTGTGGAGGAGGCACAGACAGGAAAATCCCTGGCACTGTCAGGGAAGTAAGCCTTGCCAAAGGAGGGTGTTTCTAGTAAGATTCTAAGAAAAATCAAAAGGAGAAATATCACTTGAATTTGGCCTCTGGTTTATGTGTGCACACTCAGAGACACAAATATATATTTTTAATAAAATAAAAACAATACTTAAAAAATAATTCAACCAGTATTTCTGTTTCAAAAACAATAAAAACAGAAGGAATATTAGCATACTTTTCATAACAAAGGAACATAGGCATTTTCTTTCAAACCTCGGGTTACAAAACCTAGAAATATCCCTCTGGGAAGTTCAAGTTGACTAAACTGCCTCAAATGCCGAGTTCACAAAAGTAGTTGTTCAGCTGTTATTCAGCTTCTCTAGTGGAAGAAACAAAGGCCAACAAAATGATTGTTCCACTCGACCTAAAAACGAAGAAGCAAAGACTTAAAAGTGAACGTCAAGGCAAACAGAGGAGTACATTTTCAATCCTAGAGGGCTGGGGTCGGGGAAGGCAAAATAGAGTGTGTGATGTTTTGCAACATTCACTGGAAAACATTAAAAGCAGACTAGCTTTGCAATTTCAGGGCCTGCTTCTCGTTCTTCTGAAATGCTACAAAGACGTGTAGCTCCACAAATGCTTTTAAGGAAATGAAAGGTTATGTAATGTTGAAAACTATTTTAAGAAAAAAAAAGACAAAAAAAAAAAACAAAGCAAAACAAAAAAAAACAGGAAAAAAACCTTGCAAGAATATTTTAGTCAAATTACAGTTTTATTGTTAATTTTCTTACACGGGAATATTTCTATTCAGAGAAGATATAAGACATAATTGGTGACCTGTGAAGCCTACATAATGATCACATATTGCAAATGAAATCTCAGTTGGAAGGAAAGGTTGAGGTTGAGAAGATAGCCCGACAGACTTGTCATCCAGCTTTAGAGCCCTAGAACTCATGATCGAGGAGAAAACCAACTGCAATAGCTGTCCTTTGACATACAGAATTGCACTGTAGAGTGTATTCCCAAGTAATCTCTTTTCCTTACATACACACACACACACACACACACACACACACATAAGCACAGAGGCATATTTTAGAGTATTCCCAAGTAATCTCTCTCTTCTCTCTTTTCCTTACACACACACACACACACACACACACACAAGCACAGAGGCATATTTTAGAGTATTCCCAAGTAATCTCTCTCTTCTCTCTTTTCCTTACACACACACACACACACACACACACACACACAGACACACACACACACACACACACACAAACGGAGGCATATTTTTCAATGGATAGCATGAGGATGAAGTATGTCAACACCCCATCCTGAGAGAGACACTTTTCTCGCAGGTTCCTCCTGGCTTTCTTTGCTACTCAGCATGAAATGAAAGAGTTCCCAGGAAAGCAGCTAGACACATGTCAATTCCTGGCTCTCTGCCAAACTAGTCATCAGAAGTTTTCGACTCTGGGTCTGCCACTTATGAAGTCTGAGGATCCAAATCATAATTCCTACTAGAAGGACCAGCACAAGTTCACCTCCAGAAAGCTCCCCTACTCTTGCCCAGGACTCACTGTGCCTTCTGCAGGACCGTTTAAAAGAAAGAATTATTATATACCTTTATAAAAGTTATAAACTTAGAGGAACAAAATCAATAAAATATTAGCATAATTAATAGAAGAGCTAGAATAATAAACAGATTTGGTTGGCTTTCAAATTTGTTTGTTTGTTTGTTTGTTTTAGCTGTTTATTATGGGTAAAATGGAATGTTACACTAAGTGCCAATTGTATTGTTTTTCTAAAATGCATTTACCAGACAATTGGCATCTGGACCAGTGAGACTCAATATTTGAACATGACCATTAGATATTTTTTAATACACTTAGATTTTAAACTCTAGCTTTGGGCTTTGTTTGACTGCAAATAAACTTGGCCTTCCTTTTGCATATGTTGACTACAATATATTGACAAAACATACAGTTTTGTTGTTTAACCTGTTAAGAAAAGCTTCACAGATGGTGAGGGATCATGTCTGGACACCCCTGACTTTCTAAGTTGCTGTGTGAGAAAGATTATTAGATCCTGGTAAAGAAAGTCCTATCAGTGTGGTACCTTGGAAGTACACATGACAACGTTTCTAAAATAATTTCAATATTAAATCTGTGTGGAATATAGCAACTGACCCATCATCTCTAATAAACAAACTATATGAAACAGATACTGTTTATTGGGAAGGCAATTCAGTAAATTAAAAAAAAATCACATATATGGTAAAATTGAACTAAACCTGTTGAAATTAGTGAAAGTAAGATAAATACAGTTGTATTCTGGTATGTTGGGAATTAGTGTTTGATTCCTTTGTAATACTATTAAAAGTGTTTTGAACAGAGCTTACTCTCTTTTACCCATATGGCATCTATAAACCTATTATTATATCTATGTCACAGTAAATTATCAGGCACATTTTAAAATTTTGCTGAGCTTCCAATATTTTCTCCTTTGAGCTTCCAATGTTATGAGATCCCTGTGTGGCTTTACTGGGAAGTTGCTGCCAGCAACCCTCCTCTGGGGGCATTTTCATCCCTTTTATCATGTCCTTCTTCCTTTTTGTCTGTAAGATCAGGTTCACTAAGTCTTCCGGGTACAGACCTCCTACTTTCTTTTTTATGGGATATTTTCTTTATTTACATTTCAAATGTTATCTTCTTTCCTGGTTTCCCCTCAGGAAACCCCCCTATGTCATGCCCCCTCCCCCTACTTCTATGAGGATGCTCCCCCAACCACCTACCCACTTCTACCTCCTTCCCTGGCATTCCACTACACTGGGGCATCTAGCCTTCACAGGACCAAGGTCCTCCCTCACATTGGTATCCAAAGAAGCCGTTCTCTGCTACACATGCTGCTGGAGCCATAGGTCTGTGCTCCCTCCCACCCTGTCCCCAATGTGTACTCTTTAGTTGGTAGTTTAGCTGTCAGGAGCTCTGGGGAATCTGGTTGGTTGAATTGTTGATCTTCCTATGGGGTTGCAAACTTCTTCAGCTCCTTCAGTCTTTTCTCTAACTCCTCCATTGGAGACCCGATTTTCAGTTCAATGGTTGGCTGTGAGTATCTGCCTCGGTATTTGTCATGCTCCAGCTATGTCAGGCTTCTGTCAGCATGCATTTTTTTTTTTTGGCATCCCCAATTTTGTCTGGGTTGGGGACTGTATATGGGATAGTTCCCCATGTGGGACAGTCTCTGGATGGCCTTTTTCTCCAGTCTCTGCTCCATATTTTGACTCCGTATTTCTTCCCTTTAGCAGGGGCAACTTGTCTTTTTGAATGGGAACAATTTCCCATTAGCTTCTTCCTACAAATATTTGTTACTAATATAACTTTCAGAGTTTTAAGGTTTGTTTTCTTTGTTTTGTTCTTTGGTGAAAAAAAATTGATCATCCGATTCTCTAATTATTTCTTGTTATTATTTTATTCTCTGGCTGTCTGTCAGTGAGAGGCAAGAAGTTATCACAACTGAAAGTTTTGCTAAGTGAATGAAATGAATGACTGGTGAGTGAAGTCACTCACTGCCCCGTGTAGAAAGATGTGTTGTCCTTAGTCACAGATCATGTGATGCTTCTTCTACTTACAAAGGAATGAGTGAGGTGAACAGCTAATGACATAGGTGTTACTGAGATTTTAAAAATGAGATAACGAGGGGGCTGGGGATTTAGCTCAGTGGTAGAACGCTTACCTAGGAAGCACAAGGCCCTGGGTTCGGTCCCCAGCTCCGAAAAAAAGAACCAAAAAAAAAAATGAGACAACGTTGTTATTCCAGTATTATTGCTAATTAAGCCATGTAAATTGAAATCCAGGACTGGCAGGAACCCATTGTGCCACATCTTAAAAGTAACTTTGTCAAAGAAATTGGGATAGAGGTGAACACATATTTCAGAAGAGCTAAGTTCCTCTTGTAGAGAATGATGTTTGAGAAGTTTGGGATAATGAAGACTAGCAAAGAGCATTCTAGTTTGAAGTTTCTTTTGGCTCAGTTAGTCCACTTGAAAAGTTTTCACTACTCTCTTTTTGAAAAGGTTACTTGGAAACTATTTGAGGAAATAATGAAATGAATCAAAATATCAAATTTCATCATATAATTTCTATTTACTATTACCGATTAATTAAAACTGTACATATCTCTAAAAGTATAGATTTTGATTAATGATGTAGGAGTATTATTTTATTATGGCATTGATCCTGTTCATATCTACTTTATGCCTCATCATGGGAATGCATTAAAATCCCCACAGACATCAGTTTAAATGCTACATTCATATTACAACAACTGCTGGCCTCTAGAAATGTGTGGCTGATAGTGAGCATAGCTGAAAAGAATGCACACCACAGACATTGCATTTCTAAGCATTTTTACTTTTTACACAGATGAATGGACACATTTAGGGCCTTCAACCTATAATCCATTAGTTATTTTTGTTTCAATAAAACATTAATTTACAAGGATATTGCCATTAAAATCTAAATTTAATTACTGTTCCTAGAATTAATTACTGTTCCTACTTTGCCTTGTATGATTTAGTAAGTTAAGGATATTTTTTCGAGACGTAGCCAAGTTGATAAGAAGAGAAAACATGATAAAAAAAAGTCATTTTCTACAACAACAAAGAAATTTTAGATAAAAAATCCCATTTTTAGCAATGATAACTCTAAAGGAGCACTTGAGGAATCCTAAAGGGACACTCTGTGCAACACACTGAAAGAAAAACTAAGAGGAGGAGTCAAAGGCTTATAGCAGGAATTTTAGTTTTAAGGTCTGGGCCTGTGACTATGCGCTTGAAGGCATAGTGTGAGCCTGGATCCATGTTCCTACTGTTGGCATGGAAACCTCATCAACACAGAGGCTGCACTTAGGTCTGTTTTCAGTATCAGGAGCTCCTCAGGCCCACAGGCAGAGTTCAGCATGGCTGATGCTGAGCGCAAAACTATTGCTGCTGAGAGAAAGAATAGCGAGCCCAGATGAGCACTCTGATATCATTTGGGGAAGAGGAGAAATCAATAAGGGAAAAATGGACCATCGATTTTTTTTCACATTACTGTTTGCTTTTGGGTGTCTTCATTTGTTCTTTTATTTATTTTGTTGGTTCTTTTATTTTCCTTTGCAATTTTTATTAGTTCCTTGAGAATTGTGTACAATGAATTTTTTATCATATCATACCTCCCTCAATTCTTCACAGATCTGCCTGCCTTTCCTATGTATCCAACTCTGTATCACTTATTTATTTATTTATTTATTTATTTATTTATTTATTTATTTATTTATTTTTAAAAACTCAAGTACAATTTCTCTTGCCCAAATACTATAGGATTCATTGAATTCCAGGGACCACATTTACAAAAAGAAAAGTAAAGGAAAGAAAAGAAAAGAAAAGAAAAGAAAAAGCTGCAAAAACAAACAAACAAACAAAAAACAAGAATCTTCCTCTCCCTAACCAAAATTCCTACCAAAAACTCTTCAGTTTGTGGTGGGCATCCATCTCCTGATGAATACCTGGATAGATACTTAGATATTGACTGGGCTGATGTTACATGGCTCCCTTCCATGCCATCACAGCCTTTGTGAGATCATATGTACCACCGCCCTGCTTTCCTGAAGTCCCTGCCTTTTTATAGTAAGCCACTGCGTCTGGCGCTAAGTGTCCTTCTCCCTCCTCTTATGTAACAATTCCTGAGACATGGCAGGATGGAGTATGTTACAGCGACCCCACCTACGGCTCAACATTCCACAGTGTCTTATGTTCTGCACCTTGACCCAGCTCTGGGTCCCTTTGTTAAGTGACAGTGAAAGAAAAAAGCTTCCCTGGAATGGAGTGATTCATCAATCTATTTTTATAAATGGTAGCTCATTATGAATTGATAAAAGACTACGGCCATTGAGCAGCGTCCTCTTGCTGGAATTCTTGCTTACTCTTTGGCTTTTGATGAAAAAGTCCCCTAGTGCTGAAGACATCACACAAATGGAGCATAGAACACAAGAAACTCAATATTCACCTTGGAAGTGTCATCCCTGCTGGGTAGCTTTCAGAGTGCACGAAGGTGCTGTACATGTTGGTGAAGGAGAGAAGCAATTATCTGTCTTTCCAAGCTGTAACTCACAGCTCCAGTCACTTTTAGCCTGTCAAGATATGCCCACTGAAGCAACAGTGGCAGAGCATCATGGGAGTAATGTACCACTTTCTTCTTGGAATTAAGCCACGCTGCATAAGATGCAATCCATATTTAGCACAGTTGTAAAGAGGTGAACTTGTGACTGGACTCATCAGAGATCTACTACTACTATAATACGCTATCTTGCTGGTTCTTCAGTCATTTTGTCTAACGTATAAGATAGTTCTAGAAATCAATTTGTCTTAGCATTTTCATTTTGCCTTTAGAAATGGTCTAGTGCTAAGTAAACTTCTTGACAGACACTCATAAAGGTGTTGCACACAGTTAGAATTTTCAGGTAAAATCCAATATCAACCAAACAATATAAAACAAAAGCACTGGGTAAACTATCATTCAGATAAAAAATAATTTTATTATACTTTCCTTTTGTTTTTCATTTTTATTGGTTATTTTATTTATTTACATTTCAAATTTTGTTCCTCTTCCCAGTTTCCCCTCCACAAATTATCTATCCCATCCCCTCTTCCCCCTGCCTCTATGAGGGTACTCCCCACCATCAACACACTCCCACCACACCACCCTAGCATCCCCCTATACTGGGACATCAAGTATCCACATGACCAAGCCTCCCCTCCCATTGATGCCAGAAAAGGCAATCCTCTGCTACACATGCAGCTGGAACATGGGTCCCTCCATGTGTATTCTTTGGTTGGTGGTTTAGTCCCTGGGAACTCGGTGGGGTCTGGTTGGTAGATATTGCTTTCTTTTGTCCTATGGGGTTGCAATCCCCTTCAGCTCCTTCAGTCGTTCCCCTAACTCCTCCATTAGGGTCCTCATGCTCAGTCTAATGGGTGGCTGCAATCATATGCATCTGTATCAGTCAGGTTCTGGCAAAACCTATCAGGGGACAGCTAAACTAGGTTCCTGTCAGCAAGCATATCTTGGCATCAGCCATAGTGTCTGGCTTTGATGTCTGCAGATGGGATTGATCCTTAGGTAGGGCAGTCTCTAGATGGCCTTTCCTTCAGTATTTGCTCTATTCTTTGTCCCTGCATTTCCTTTACACAGGAATAATTCTGGGTTAAATTTTTTGTAATGGGTGGGTGGCCCCATCCTTAAACCTGGGATCCTGCCTATACATTGGATTTGGTTTCTACAGGTTCTATGTCCTTTCTGTTGGGTGTTTCAGCTAATGTCATTCCCATTGGGTCCTGAGAACCTCTTGCTTCCCTGGCATCTAGGACTTTCTAGTAGCTATCACCAACTTCCCATTCCCTACTGCTATACACCTCCATTCAAATTCCTGATTTTCTATACTTCTCCCAACCCCAGTTTCCTCATACCTAATCTCCCCCCTTTCCCCCTCCTCCTCCCATCTCTCTCCCAGGTCCCTCTTCCCTCTTCTTCCCATGATTATTTTGTTCCTCCTTCTAACTAGGACTGAAGCAGCCACACATTGGTCTTCCTTCTTCTTGACCTTCTTATGGTCTGGGAGTTGTATTGTGGGTATTCCAAGGTTTTTGCCTAATATCCACTTATCAGTGAGTGCATACCTGTGTTCTTTAGTGACTGGGTTATCCCACTCAGCATAATATTTTCTAGTTCCATCCATTTGCCTGCAGTTTTCATGAACGCATTGTTTTTAATAGCTGAGTAGTAGTACTCCATTGTGTAAATGTACCACATTTTCTGGATCCATTCCTCTGTTGAGGGACATCTGGGTTGTTTCCAACTTCTGACTATTATAAATAAGGACTCTATGAACATAGAAGAACATGTATCCTTGTTATATGTTGGAGCATCACTTGGTATATGCTCAGGAGTGATATAGCTGAGTCTTCAAGTAGTATCATTTCCAATTTTCTGAGGAACCACCAGACTGTTTTCCAGAGTGGTCATACCAGCTCGCAGTGCCATCTGCAATGGAGGAGTGTTCCTCTTTCTCCACGTACTTGCCAACATCTGTATATGTTGAAACAAACATTTTCTTTAAAAAATAACCTTAGAGTATGACATTCAAATTTAAGTGGCTATCTTAAACTACCCCTGAAGGCTATTATATTAAGTCAAAAATAAATCTAAGATGTATCAAGAATTAAAATTTCAGAAATGTTTACTGATCTAGGTGACTGGTTCTTACCAATGAACATGGTATTTCAAGAGTGGGTAAAAGGACAGAAGTCCAGATCTTGGTTTGCAGCTAATCTTTTCATGAAGCATGTGAACTTTGGATGTTATCAAAGATCGGAGAGAATCATGGTTAGAAATAGTATGTTATTGAACCATAAATGGTACATAACTATCAAAAATTTACCAATTTATATACCTGGGCATAAAAAATACTTTTGGGACAAATTGCTAAAGCATAGGACTTCATAAATTTACCTTTTGCAGTTTATTCCAGCTAATAGATTAACTTTTTGTCTGTAAGAATAATTTAAAAAAACGTATGAAATAAAATTAAGCACTCTTTGTCTAAAAATGCTTTTTCATACTTCTCACTCTAAACATTTTTACTATTTGTTTTCAATGTGTTATAAACTCAACATATTTACTTCAGATAATCAAGTAATGTTAGCAAGAGTTGTAAATTACAAAACACCATATCTTTTAAAAAGCTCTTTGTCTGTGTATGTATAAATTGTGTGTCTGTGTGTGTGTACGTGCATGCGTTCGTGCATGTGTGTGTGTGTGTGTGTGTGTGTGTGTGTGTGTGTTTGTCTAAGTCCTCTCTGAAGAAATTTAATACAAGTTTACAAGTACAAAGTTAGTTAAGAATTTCTTCAGGTTTTGATTGAATGAAAACAGCTGTATTTAGCCTATATTTAAAATGACATTTTCTAGTGTACATATAGAATTCTATGTTGATAGTTTTTATTGTTTCAGTACACAAAATACATCACATATCATTATCTTACAGCTATGGAAATTTTTGCTTTGGTCCATTACATTTCTGATCTTTCTTTCATTTTAGGTGTGATTTTTTTTCATCATTATCTTTAAAGATGTGGGATTTTTGTTTTTATCTTTGGTTTTTCATACTACGTCTTAAATGTGTTCAGGTATACTTGTTTGGGGATTCAAACTCCTTGTTTTGGTCTTAGAACAAGAAGAGTTTTTTTCTTGAGTTTGTACTTTTATGTGTTCCATTACTTTGTAAAATGCCACATAGTCCCTATTCCAATATTCCTTTCTGCCATTTTTCTTCTTTCTTCTTTTCACGCTCCAGTGACATATTAGTTACAGTGGAGACATACCGCCACTGTTTTCATAGTCTATGCATTTTACTTGTGGTGATGTTTTAAGGTTACTCTGGGTGGATTTTTTTCTTTCTATTTCTATTTTTCGGCCCATCTATAAATGTATCAGTTCTTTACACAACCCTGTGAAGTCATGTGATGAGCTGACAGGGAGGATTGCTCCTGTTGCATTATAATTTTATGATTCTTCAACTTTCAGTTTTCACTTGACTAGGTCTTAGAGTTTCATTTCCTCCAGTGAAATTCCCAAGATGTTCACATCTAATATCTATTTTTCCAGTCGCTTCAGGAACGTGTAATAATAGTAATCTCAAATTTTTCTTTGGTATTTCAAAGAACAGGATTCTTAAGTGTGTTCCAGATGGTTTCTTTGACATGTTGTTTAGAGGAAAATTGTTTGTTGTTACAGTTTTAGGTAGACTGGTCTTTATAAGATAATTTTTTTTCTTGGCTTGGGTCAATTTTGACCTAAGCAAGCTATGTGGATCATTTGGGAGTTTGTTGACCTAGCAAGACTTTGAGCTGGGTTTTTTTCCAGTTAGTTTTATTATCTAAAGAGCACTACAGACTTTAAATCCTGTCAGTTGGCTTTTGTCACCCAATATTTAGAATGATATTTAAAGGGGGAACAAAATAATCACAGGTGCTAGAGGGAGGGAGGGACCTGGAAGGGAAAGAGGAGCAGGGAGGGAAAATGGGGGTTGGGATGCATGCAGGATCAGGTATAGGAAGAGACAGGAGAGAAGTACTGGGGGTCAGGAAAATGAATAGAAATATGTAGCAGACCACTTCAAGTAGATAGGCATGGCTGCCAGTTGAGGGATGGGGCCACCCACCCATCGTAAAGAAATTCAAACAGAATTGTTCCTGTCTGAAATAAATGTAAGGACAAAATAATGCATCAGAGACTGAAGCAAAGACCATCCAGAGACTGCCTCACCGAGGGATCCATCCCATTTGCAGCCAAGAAGTGCTTGCTAACAGAAGCCTGAAATAGGTATCTTCTGAGAGGCTCTGCCAGCACAATGCAATACAGAGACAGATATTCACAGCTAACCATAGGACTGAATCCTGGGAACCCACTGGAAGTGTTAGGGGAAGAACTGAAGAAGCAACCCCATAGGATGAACAAGATCAACCAATTGGACCACCCAGAGCACCCAGAGTATACATGGAGAGATCCATGGACCTAGCTACATATATAGAAGAGTATTATCTTATCTAACATCCTTGGGAAGGGAATGGGGGCATAGGATGCTAGAGTGGTGAGGTAGGAGTGGGTATATAAGTAGGGAGTACCCTCATAGAGGCAACAGTAGGGGACGGAGTTTGCAGAAGGGAAACCAGAGAGGGGACAACATTTGGAATGTTTATAAATAAAATAGCAAATAAAAAATCAAACAAACAAAACCAAAACAAACCATAGGTTTTTTTTCTATTTTCATTCCTATTTGCCAGGATTCATGGAATGAAATTTTCTATGGCAATCTTCCTTTCTGTGAGATATGGGCTCTTATGCCATTCTTCTCCATGAAAGACACGTGGAAAGAGAAAGACTCTGTCTCCCTTTTAAATGTCTTGAAGTTTTCCTGATCATAACACTTAAAGTTGTATCCATCGCCATGGCTGTAGAAATGACTTAGCCATTAGGGAGAGTTGGGTACTTGCACAGAATACCATGGTTTATGTTTCAGTGCACACACAGCAGCTCAGGATCCATAATCCAGCAGATTCCTTTGGTTTACATGTGCACCAAGTATGTGTACAGTGAGCTTCCATGTTGAAGGACAAAAACACTCAGAAACATAAACCAAATAAATC
Organism: Rattus norvegicus; assembly: GCF_021556685.1. Classification (NCBI taxonomy): domain Eukaryota; kingdom Metazoa; phylum Chordata; class Mammalia; order Rodentia; family Muridae; genus Rattus; species Rattus norvegicus. The sequence goes on along the minus strand of NC_141542.1, from coordinate 44,386,473 downwards.
TTTAAACACATTGCACCCATTCTCTACCTTTTCCTTCCTCTATCCCTTTAAGTATTAGCTTTTTCTATTTCACCTATTTCAGGAGATATAATGCATAGTATTTTGTTTTATTCTCTTTTATCACATTATTATTTATGAACAGAGTTTTTGTCAGTAAATTCTCAGAGTGAATATAGTTATTGTTATCAGATTAAAGTATCTGTGGGAAGTTTAAACACCATATCTGTCTGACAGTAATGATATTTAATTTTTATTCATGATAGTATCTATACATACAGAAAAAGCATGTGCTTTTTTTGAGTGGTCTCATTTATATTATTTTAAGAAGTGCTTGATTCTTATCAGCACTGTGTGATTACCCTAAGAGAAAAAAGTCTACCAATTAAGATATAACTTTCTTCCTCTTTTTATTATTGGAAATAGATTCTTCTCTCATATAATACCTCCTGGTAACTGTTTTCTCTTCCTCAATTCTTTGCTACTATCCCCCCATCTCTTTTTCCCCACAGATCTACTCTCCCTCCATTTCTTTTCTTCAGAAAATAGTTGGCCTCCAAGATAGGATAGCCAAACAAAACAAAACAAGGTACAAAAAGACAAAGGAAAAGCCCTCAAATTGGTTGTATAAGACAACACACTGGGAGCCATACTGTCCCAAGAGCCATTAAATGAGTCAGAGCTCCATGGCCTTGCACTGTTAGAAGTTTCACAAGAACTCCAAGCTACTAGCCTTAACATGTACCCAAGCAGAGCATCTGCATGCTTACCACTTCAATCTCTGTGAGCCCAGATGAGTCCTGCTTTGTTGATTAATGGACAACATCCATCCCCTCTGACTCCTAAAATCTTTCCTCCTCCTCTTCTACAGTGTTCCTTAATTGAGAATTTTGTTTTGATTTGTACAGTATTTTTAATTGGATTTTTTTGTTTTCAATATCAAATTTCTTGAGTTCTTAATATATTTTGGATTGTAGACCTTTATAAGATGTGAAGTTCATAAAAAAAAATCTTTTCCAGTTCTGTATACAGCCTTTTTGTCTGATTGAGGGCACCCTTTTCCTTATAGAAGCATTCGGTTTCATGAGGTCCCATATATTTGTTTCCAGTCATAGTGCCTACCCTATTAATATTGTGTTCAGAAACGTCTTGTATGCCAGTGTGCTCAAGGCTGTTCCACACTTTGTCTTCTATCAGGTTCAGTGTTCTCCATTTTACATTGAGGCCTTTGATCCACTTGGACTTGAGTTTTATGCAGGATGACAAATATTTATCTGTTTGGCTTTTACTTCAGGGAGACATTCAATTTGACCAGCACCATTTGAAGAAGATGCTTTCTTTCTGCATGTCTGTATATCTGACTTCTTTATCAAACATCAGTATGTGAATTTATGACTTGGTTCCCTGAGGTGCTGTATAAAAGGTAGATTCTTTTTTTGTTTGGGTAGAATTTTCTGTAAATATCTGTTAGTTTCATTTGGTTTATAAGGTTAGTTAGCTCTAAAGTTTCTCTATTTTGTGTTTGTCTAGAAGACCTGTCCATTGATTAGGGTTGGAAATGATAGTCTCACACTGTCAGTACATGAGAATCAATCCTGAGTGAGGTAACCCAATCACATACACACACACACACACAAAAGGAAAAACAAAAACAAAAAACGCATGCATGGTATGCACTCATATATAAGTGGATATTAGTGCAAACACTTGGATTATCCAAGATATTATCCACAGACCACACGAAAACCAAAGTGTAGATGCTTCTTCAGTCCTTCTTAGAAAGGGGAACAAAAATATTCATTGGAGGACATATGGAGACAACGTTTGGAGCAGAGACTGAAGGAATGGCTATTCAGAGCCTGTCCCACCTAGGGATCCAGCCCATATACATACAGCCACCAAAACTAGACAATATTGATGAAACCAAGAAATACATTCTGACAGGAGCCTGATATAGCTTTCTCCTGAGAGGCTCTGCCAGAGCCTAAAAATGGTCACAACCAACCATTGAAAACAAAATGCAGTCCCCATAGGAGAAGTTCGAAAAAGTATTAAAGGATCTGAAGGGTTTTTTAAGATCAACCATACCAGCCAACCAGAGCTTCCAGTGACTAAACCACTACCCAAAGGGTACAGCTGCATGTGTAGCAGAGGATGGCCTTGTCGGGCACCAAAGGAAGAGCAAGCCCTTGTTTCTGCCAAGGGTGGACCCCTAGTGTAGGGGAATGTCAGGATGGGGAGGTGGGAAGGGGTGGGTGGTTGTGTGGGGGAAGGGGGATAACATTTGAAATGTAAATAAAAAATCAAATAAAATATGTAAAATAAGCTCAAGTAGCCTTTGTCTTATACACTAAAATAATGTGTCCCCTTGTGTTTGGGGCATAGGTTCAGGAAAATTAGGTCCATCCCTTTCCCGGATGGTTCAGGAGAGCTGGCCCTCCCCCCACGCTGGATACAGCACTTAGGAGAGGGGGTTTACATCTTGCCTGGGCACCAAGGACCAGCTGGACCTGATGGAATGGGCATAAAAGAGCTGGCCCACTGACGTCAGCACAGGAAACTGAGCCAAGCTACTTGCTGACTGCAGGCAGGTTAGCCCTTCCACTTGTCTGGATAAAGCAGGAGAGCTGGCTCTGGTGATACTGGGACAGGAGAGTTGTGTTCACCAGTTCAGCTACCGCCCAGGCCCAGATCCAGGGCTTTGAGTTGGCACACCCCAACATCTACCCCATCTATGAATGACTGTAATATGGAGGGACTGGCTTGAATATCCAAAGCTGCAGGATCTCCATGACACAGGATAACACCATGATATCAAGATGAGTCCCAGAGATGATCCAGTATTGATATAGCAGAAGCTAGAAGTCTGGAAACAGAGCAATGCCTTATGGCAGTCAACATTTGCAAACAAAGCAGTTTGGGCAGAAGTATATACTGCGAGGCACAGTGTGACACATCACAGCTTCCATGGTAAGATATTATTATTACTATTATTATTGTTAGTAGTAGTAGTACTAGCATTACTATTAGTTTTCTTTATTATTCTTTGTATTTATTGTTTATTTACTTATTACATAACTATATATTGATTTATAATAATACCTGCTTATCATTATAATTTAGTATCATTCATTTTTGTTTTCTTTGGGAAATTATAAGGGCCTAGAGTGGATATGTAGGGTTAGGAAAATGAATGAGGTTGGAGTGCATGATATGAAATTCACAAATAATCAGTAAAAAAATTTTAATCAATCTAACATTTAACCTTATTAAATAGGAGTAAATAAATCTTCAAACCTAATCTAATAGTCAATTATTTTACATCATCATTTTCTATACAAGTCTGAGTTACATTCTTACTATTTGTATTGCAACAATACTCTCGTGTACAGGAAACTATCCTTATTTCCATTAACCAATTATCAGAAGACTTACAAATAGACATGACTACATATTGTAATTGATTTATGCTCTAAACAAAATCAAACATATAAGTAATCATGTAGGCGGGGTTTTAAGTAGATGTTTTTATTGATGTATACTGACCAGATACTTTTATATTCCAGAATAAAACATACTTTTGTTCTTTAAAAGCTGCATGAACACATGCACTGAGGGTGAATGAAAAAGGTATTTCATGAAGACAAAACCAAAAGCAAACAAACTATACCTTCTTATTTATGATAAAAAAGAGATTTAAAACGTAATCATTAAAAGAGTTGAAAGAATCTATTTTATTATACTTCATGTCAAGTGACAATTTTTTGTTTTACTTTTCCTTGGGAGACACTAGCCAACACATATTAATATTTAGCCTAGTAGGTTATTGGTGACAAAAAACTAAGACATCAACCATGTGCACTTTTATGAACCAATGACTTATTAAACTTTTTTCCTTTTTATTTTTTATTTTTATTGAATATTTTTATTTACATTTTAAATATTATTCCCTTTCCCAGTTTCCTGGCCATAAACCCCCTCCCTATTCCGTCCCACTCCCCTTCTTCCATAACGGTGTTTCCCCCTCCCCAACACACCCCCTTCCTACTCCCTGCCCTGACATTCCCCTACACTGGAGCGGGGGAGGGGGGAACTCCAGCCTTGACAGGAACAAGGTGCCCAGCATGGCCATCCTCTCCTATATATGCAGCTAGAGCCATATATAGGATGTATATTCTTTGGGTACTGATTTATTCTCTGAGAGCTCTTGTTCGTTGGTGTTGTTGTTTTATGGTATGTTGTAAGCACCTACACCTCCTCCATGGGGACCCCGTTCTCAGTTCAATGGTTTGCTGCAAGCATTCCACTCGGTATTTGTCAAAATTTCGCTAGCCTCTCAGGAGACAGCTATATCAGGCATGCACTTCTATATTGTCTAGGTTTGATGGCTGTTTATATATGGGCTGGATCCCTAGGTGGGGCAGTCTCTGGATGACCTTTCCTTCAGGATCTGCTACAAACTTTGTCTCCACATCACCTCCTATCAATATTTTTTTCGGGGCTGGGGACCGAACCCAGGACCTTGCGCTTCCTAGGTGAGCGCTCTACCACTGAGCCAAATCCCCAGCCCCCTATCAATATTTTTGATCCCCTTTTTAAGTAGGACTGAATAACCTGCAATTTTGGTTGCCCACTTCCTTGAGCTTCATTTGGTCTGTGGATTGTATCTTGGGTAATTCGAGCTTTTGTGCTAATATCCACTTATCAGTGAGTGAATACCATGTGGTTTGTTTTTTTTTTTTTTTGTGTGTGTGTGTGTGTGTGTGTGTGTGTGTGTGTGTGTGTGTGTGATTTTTTACCTCATTAGGGATGATATTTCCTAATTCCATCCATTTGGATATGAATTTCATGAAGATTTTTTTTAATGATAGATACATTTTCTGTATCCATTCCTCTGTTGAAGGGCATCTGGATACATTCCAGCTTCTGGCTATTATAAATAAGGCTGCGATGAACATAGTGGAGCACGTGTCTTTTTTATATGTTGGGGCATCTTGTGGGTATATGCCCAAGAGAGGTACAGCTGGATCCTCAGGCAGTTCGATGTCCAATTTTCTGAGGAACCTCCAAACTGATTTCCAGAGTGGTTGTATCAGCTTGCAATCCCACCAATCATGGAGGAGTGTTCCTCTTTCTCCACATCCTCACACCCTCTGTTGTCACTTGAGTTTTTGATCTTATCCATTCCATTCTGCTGGTGTGAGGAAAAAACTCAGTTGTTTTGATTTGCATTTTCCTGGTGACTAAGGATGTTGAACATTTCTTTAGGTGTTCCTCAGCTGTGAATTCTTTGTATAGCTCTGTACCTCATTTTAGTAGGGTTATTTGGTTCTCTAACTTCTTCAGTTATTTGTATATATTGGATATTACTCCTCTATCAGATATAGGATTGGTAAAGATCATGTCCCAATCTGTTAGTTGCTGTTTTGTCCTAATGACAGTGTCCTTTGCCTTACAGAAGCTTTGCAGTTTTATTCTTCATTTGAGAGCATAAGCCTTTGGGTTTTTTCAGGAAATTTTCCCCAGCACCACACTTTTTCTTCTATTGGTTTGAGTGTATCTGGTTTGATATGGATATACTTGATCCACTTGAACTTAAGCTTTGTGCAAGGCAATCAGAATGGATCGATTTGCATTCTTCTACATGTTGACCGCCAGTTGAACCAGCACCATTTATTGAAAATGCTATCTCTTTTTCACTAGATGGTTTTAGCACCTTTGTCAAAGACTAAGTGACTATAGGTGTGTGGGTGTTCATTTCTGAGTCTTTAATTCTATTTCATTGATAGATGTGCCTATGTTTATACCAATACCATACAGTTTTTAATCACTGTTGTTCTGTAATACTGCTTCAGGTCAGGGATGGTGATTTCAACAGAAGTTCTTTAATTGTTGATTATAGTTTTCACTATCCTGGGGTTTTGTTATTCCAAATAAAATTTGCAAATTTTTCTTTCTACCTCTATGAATAATTGAGTTGGAATTTTGATGGGGATTGCATTGAATCTGTAGATTGCTTTGGGCAAAATGGCCATTTTTACTATATTAATCCTGCCAATCCAAGAGGACAGGAGGTCTTTCTATCTTATGAGATCTTCTTCAATTTCTTTCTTCAGAGACTTGAAATTTTTGTCATATAGATCTTTCACTTGCTTGGTTAGAATCAAACCTATGTATTTTATATTGTTTGTGACTATTGTGAAGGGTGTTATTTCCCTCATATCTTTCTCAGCCTGTTTATCCTTTGAGTAGAGGAAGGGTACTGATTTGTGTTAATTTTATACCCAAACACTGTGGAAGTTCTTTATCAGGCTTAGTAATTCTCTGTTGGAACTTTTGGGGTCACTTAAGTATACTATCACATCATCTGCAAATAGAGATATTTTGGCTTCTTCCTTTACAATTTGTATTGTTTGACCTCCTTTTGTTGTCTGATTGCTCTGGGTAGGACTTCAAGTACTATATTGAGGAAATAGGGAGAGAGTGGGCAGCCTTGTCTAGTCCCTGATTTTAGTAGAATTGCTTCAAGATTCTCTCCATTTAGTTTAATGTTGGCTACTGGTTTGCTCTGTATTGCTTTTACTATGTTTAGGCATTGGCCTTGAATTGCTGATTTTTCCAAGGCTTTTAACATGAAGGGTTATTGAATTTGTCAAATGTTTTCTCAGTATCTAATGAAATGATCATGTGGTATTTTATTTTGTTTTGTTTTTTGAGTTTGTTCATGCAATAGATTACACTGATGGATTTCCATATATTGAACCATTCCTGAATCCCTGGGATGAAGCCTACTTGATCATGATGGATGATCACTTTGATGTGTTTTTGGATTTGGTTTGGGAGAATTTTATTGAGTATTTTTGCATCAATTTTCATAAGGGAAATTGGTCTGAAGTTCTTTTTCTTTGTTAGGTCTTTGTGTTGTTTAGGGATAAGAGTAATTGTGGCTTCATAGAAGGAATTAGATAGTGCTCCTTCTGTTTCTATTTTGTGGAATACTTTGGACAGTATTGGTATGAGGTCTTTTCTGAAAGTATGATAGAATTCTGCACTGAACCCATTTGACCCTGGACTTTTTTTGGTTGGGATACTTTTAATAACTGCTTCAATTTCTATAGGAGTTATGGGACTGTTTAGATGGTTTATCTGCTCTTGATTTAATTTTGGTACCAGGTATCTGTCTAGAAAACTGTCCATTTCATGCAGATTTTCCAGTTTTTGTTAAATATAGGCTTTTATATTAGAATCTGAGGATTTTTTGAATTTCCTCAGATTCCGTTGTTGTTTCCCTTTTCATTTCTGATTTTGTTAGTTTGGATGCACTCTCTGTGCCCTCTGGTTAATCTTGCTAAGCACTTATCTATGTTGTTGATTTTCCCCCCCAAAAAATCTCCTGGTTTTGTTGATTATTTGTATAATTCTTTTTTTTCCTACTTGCTTGATTTCCGACCTTAATTTGATTATTTCCTGCCTTCTACTCCACTTGGGTATATTTGCTTCTTTTTGTTCTAGAGCTTTTAGGTGTGCTATCAAGCTGCTAATGTATGTTCTATCCAGTCTTTTTTTGGAGGCCTCAGAGCTATGAGTTTTCCTCTTAGCACTGCTTTCATTGTGTTCCATAAGGTTGAGTATGTTTTGCCTTTATTTTCAATAAATTCTAAAAAGTTTTTTATTTCTTTCTTTTTTTCTTCCTCGACTAAGTTATCACTGTGTAGAGCATTATTCATCTTCCATGTATGTGTGGACTTTCTGTCATTTTTATTGTTATTGAAGACCAGCCTTAGTCCATGGTGATCTGATAGGACACATGGGATTATTTCTATCTTCCTGTATCTGTTGAGGTCTGTTTTGTGACTGATTATATGGTCAGTTCTTGAAAAAGGTACCATGACGTGCTGAGAAAAAGGTATATTATTTTGTTTTAGAGTTAACTGTTCAATAAATATCTGTTAAATCCATTTGGTTCCTAACTTCTGTCATTTTCTCTATGTCTCTGTTTAGTTTCTGTTTCCATGATCTGTTCACTGAAGAGACTGGGGCGATGAAATCTCCCACTATTATTGTGTGATATGCAATGTGTGTTTTGAGCTTTAGTAAGGTTTAGTAAGGGACTGTAAGTGCCCTTGCATTTGAGGCATATATATTCAGGGTTGAGAGTTCATCTTGATGGAATTTTCTTTGATGAATATGAAGTGTCCTTGTTTAATTTTTTGACAACTTTTGGATGCAAGTTAATTTTATTCAATATTATAATGGCTACTCCATCTTTTTTTCCTTGAACAGTTTGCTTTAAAAGTTGTTTTCCAGCCTTTTACCTGAGGTAGAGGGTATCTTTGTCACTGATGTGTTTCCTGTATGCAGCTAAGTGTTGGGTCCTCTTTACATAACCAGTCTGTTAGTTTGTGTCATTTTATTGGGGAATTGAGTCCATTGATGTTAAGAGATATTAAGGAATAGTGATTGATGTTTTCTGTTATTTTTCTTTTTAGAGGTGGAATTATTTTTGTGTGCCTCTCCTCTTTTGTTTTTGTTGCAAGCAGATTACTTTCTTGCTTTTTCTTGGATGTAGTTTCGCTCCTTGTGTTGGAGTTTTCCATCTATTTTCTTTTGTAGGGTTGGATTTGTAGAAAGATATTGTGTAAATTTAGTTTTGTCATGGAATCCATCTATGTTAGTTGAGAGTTTTGCTGGCTATAGTAGACTGGGCTGGCATTTATGTTCTCTTACAGTCTGTATGACATCTGCCCAGGATCTTTTGTCTTTCTTAGTCCCTGCTGAGCAGGCTGGTATTGTTCTGATAGGCCTGCCTTTATATTTTACTTGACCTTTTTCTCTTACTCCTTTTAACATTCTTTCTTTGTTTTGGGTGTTTGGTGTTTTGACTATTATATGACAGGAGGAAATTCTTTTCTGGCCCAATCTATTTGGAGTTCTTTATGCTTCCTGTATGTTTGTGGGCATCTCTTTCTTTGGATTAGAGAAGTTTTCTTCTATAATTTTGTTGAAGATATTTATTGACCCTTAATGTTTGAAGTCTTTGTTCTCTTCTACACCTATTTCCTTTAGGTTTGATCTTCTCATTGTGTCCTAGATATCCTAGATGTTTTGGGTTAGGACCTTTTGCATTTTACATTATCTTTGAAGGTTGTATTGATGCTTTCTATGGTGTCTTCTGTCCCTGAGATTCTCTTTTCTATCTCTTGTATTTTCTTGGTGTTGCTTTGGTTTATGACTCCTGATCTCTTTCCTAGGTTTTCTTTCTCCAGTGTTGTCTCCCTTTGTGTTTTATTTAATGTTTCTATTTCCATTTTTAAATCCTGGATTGTTTTGTTCAATTCCTTCCCCTGTTTGGTTGTGTTTTCCTGTAATTCATTAAGGGATTTTTGTGTTTCCTCTTTAAGGGCTTCTACTTATTTACCTGTGTTGTCCTGCATTTCTTTAAGGGTGTTATTTATGTCATTCTTATAGTCCTCTATCACCATCATCAGATGTGATTTTAAATACAAATCTTGTTATTCAAGGATGTCTGGCTATCCAGTATTTGCTTTGGTTGGATAACTGGGCTCTGGTGATGCCAAGTAGTCTTGGTTTCTGTTGCTTGAGTTCCTGCCCTTGCCTCTCACCATTAGGTTGTCTCTGGTGTTAGCTTGTCTTGCTGTCTCTGACAGTGGCTTGACCCTCCTATAATACTATGTGTCAGCATTCCTGTAGACCTGTTTTCTTTCAGCTGCATCTGGGAATAGAGAGCTGCTCTTGGGTTTGTGTGTCCTAAAGCCTCCAGGGAGGTCTCTTGGAGCAGGAGAGTTGGTCTTACCGCTGCTTTCAGGTGCATTCCTGGTGACTGACTTTGAGCTCTGGTGTCAGGCAGAAACAGTAAGCGTCCTGCCTATGATTGCTCCTAGGTTCCTCATTGAGAAGGCTCTAAGCAGGTTCCTCTTGTGCCAGGAATATGAGCAGAAGTGGCAGTTTCTGTGAGAGTCCATCTCTCTTCCCAATGGCATTTGGTTACAGAGTGACTTAATTAAACTTGTTAGGTACATGAGTGACTACTTTCATCAGTGTGCATGGCTCTCACATGAACCTGAGGCTAAAAAAATACAATGGGAAAGTTTATTTAGTATTGATCAAATACAGCCATCATTCCTTATGTGGTATGTAATATGCTTTTATGTGTATTTTTCTTTTCACCTTGCTGTGGGTAAAAATTACTAAATTAGGAATGATCTTTCTTCAGGAGGAATATGTGAGAGTGGAAGAATGCCCAAGGGTGACCATCTACATTGTCTGAAATGGTATATTCAGTTGATGAATGGGATTCATTTTATGAGTATAGGGACATCATAAAGTGGTTGCAGAATGATACAATGTACTTAGATCTCTTGCAGTATCAGGTATAATGTCAATGTTGTTACCTTGGTCTTAAGACATGTAACAGAGACTAAGATGGCTTCCCAATAGGAACTGGCTCAGGTAGTGGAGGGGAAATACAATGGGGAAGGAATACATGAGTAGTATCTTTCCTATTTGAATCTATTAATCTTTGATCCACATGAATTTGACACACTAGAATGTGTGATGGAGATATTCCATGACATTTTGCATGGCTCATTGCCAAAAGATTAATAAAAGTATAAATTAGTCCTGGGTTAAAGAACTTTTTGAATCCAAAAAAAAAAAGTCTTCAAATTCATAAGAAGAACCTGATAGTGAGAATCGAGAGAATATGATCAAAGTGACATAGAATATCTCTCCATTATCACTGTGAAAGCAGAAGTAAAGAAAAACATTATCCAGTGTGTTTCTGAGGCCTTAATATTGATCGTGTGCAGAGAGACTTGATAATCTGGGAATATTCTACTTTGAATTGCTTGAACTCAGCATGACTTTTAAATGAGAAATAAGGCTCTGATATCCTGACTCCTGGAGCTGTGGCTCCTAGTGGGGATTCAGTCCGTCTGAAAGACCTGGACACAGAAATCTGAGCAATCCATCTACTCACCTCTTCCAAAGAATAGGCCACATAATGTGAGACAATTTGTGGGAAAGCCGTTCCTGATGGACAAGCTCATATGCATCATTAAAAACACTTGGATATGAGCTCGCCCAATGGTTTGGTATTTAAGAGCATGTGATGCTATTACAGAGGATCCAAGTTTGGTTTCATGTTCCCATATAAAAGTTCACAGCTCTCTGTTACTCCAGTTTCTGGAAATTTGGCATCCTTTTCTGGCCTCCCTGAGATGTAAGCATTTAAAGAGATCACAGGTATATGTGGAATCAATACATTAATACATAAAATTAAAATAAATAAATCTTTAAAAAACAAAGCAAATGAACTACTACTACCACCAAAAGCAAAAATAAACAACTTTAACCTGAGACTGTGATTTCAAAGTATTTCTGCCTTAAGGTGATTTTGCCACATGCTTTTAGTCACAAGAAAAAGGAAATGAAGTATGATGATGATGCAGTAGAGATTTTTCAACTGTGTGTAACATGACTACTCCCTCCACCATCATCATGGAGCTCAAGTAACTTTGTCCATTTACCTTGGAAATGAAATAATGCTAACTGAAAGAAAGATAGTGATAGCCAAAACTACATGTGTAGTAATCAAAGTGTTTTCAACACTGAGACTGAACTAGCTTTTTCAGAGAGTAAGGAAAGAGTCTCTGATCGTGAGTTAGTCATATTATCACACATGACCACACACATGGCGCACATGAATAAGTAATGCATGATTATGTCTTTGGGCTAGGCCAAGGTAAAAATGTATGGGCCTTGGAGTTTTGCCTTGGGTTATCTTATTGCTTCTCTATAATTCACATTTTACTGGTTTTATCAGTACTGTGCTCAAAAACAGCCTGTCCCAATAAAGGTAATTAAAGTCTTAATCCAATTCCTGTCTGAAGGCACATAAAAGTCAGTTATTTACAACTACTTTCTCCTTTATTAATCTACATTTAATATAGAAGGCACCATAAATGAAAGACCTTCTGACTCATTCATATTGTTACTTCTTCATGCTCTAGACCACAGTGTGTCATATATTCAGCAATTGAAATGTACCACCTTTTTGTATCTGAAAACCAAGACCATAGTTTATAACTTTTGTCATTTATTTGGATTAAGGCATAGAAATAACCAAAACCAGCTAATAAAATTTTTATTCAATAATCTATGATTTCCATGTATGCCTTTCCAATACATTCAGGTACCTTTGTTAAAACTCCTCAACTGTTATTTGTTGTCTCTACGCATGTATTTTGTAGCTACAAAACACTCAATGCTTTATAATTATTCCAGAAAACCTTTGTACAGATGGTGGGCAGGATCTCAGAAGGCTTATCATTATCGATTTAAATAAGTGCCGGTTGGTTCAGACAGCTCTAAGAATGCAAAAGGTTTTATTTCCTCTATAAATTACTTTATCGAATTTGCCTTTTTATGTATATTGACAATGGATGGAAGATGTCCTATTTTCTCTTTCATAATCAAGTCATTTTCCATGAAGCATCTTGCTTCTTCATTCTGTGTATGGCTACCACTGCACAACTAACTCACATCTACCCATCACTGCTTTGCCTGGCTGAGGCCTATTGGGAAGCAATGCCAAAAAGCACATTTTGGATGCTGTAAGAGCTGGTAGTATGGCTCTAGATATTCAGTGACCAATATCCGCCTGGTTGTACAGACAATTTTCAGTCCATTTTTCCTAACAAGAGTGAGAAAAACACAATTTACGTGAATGTGAAGTAGTGCTGCCTAGCTCCTAGAATTTAAGTTTTCCCATCTGAATTGTTTTTCACACGTATATCTTGCATGAATAGTGCCATAGGTTTTAAAGTCTAAGAGAAATTAACTTACCTTTTCTGTAAAATGTACTACTGATTACTAATCTTTCCATATTTGACATTTAATATCCTACATTGATGTTAGACAACCTTGGTCTCAAGGATGAGTTGGTGGCTATATTATTTAACTTCATTTCCATTATATTTGGCTAATTCCATCATCTTACATCCCATATTGACATGACCCAAACTGGGCAAGGATTCTTTGATTGCTTACTTAAAAGATTTTATTAATTTACAAAGTTCAGGTGTTAAATATTTCCTGATTATCATAGTTTCTGGTAATTGGGCTTCTTCAGGGTCATTGTCACCATATTGATACATGCATTTTTATCTCTCTTAGGTAAAGATTGTTCCTGAAAGCTACCTTTCATCATTCAAATATTTTTCTCCATCTTTGTCTATTTTCCGCATGGTTTCAGAGTTTTTAGGCCTCAGGATGCACTTTTTATAATACCTCTAACTTTTAGATATGTCCCTGATATCTGTTAACTTTAAAAATGGTAAGAAAATGCCTTATCCCATTATCCATATTTTTCTTTTCTTTTTCATTTTTTATTGATGAATCAGAATCTAGCACAGAGGATAGCATCTTCATATCCTTTCCTAATTGTAATTACTGCCTTATGCAAGTTCTTCCTGGAAAGACAACTGAGCCTTAGGTGAATATCTTATTGCCCACAACAAAGCCCACATACCTGCTGGCACATGCTACTTGTGTGCCATATCCTATGTGCTATGACCAAATAACCTAATATATTCTCTTGACCTGTAATGATTATAGGGAATATTCACATACTTATGGGGTAGACAGAATTTACCAAACATGGCATGACAATACAAGTCATACCAAGTACTAACGATGGCTAATCTCAGATTACTCCAATAGCAAAATTCAGATGATTTTGTCTTGTTTGCATGTTCTATTATCCAAAACAGAGAGCATGTAACCACCTCTATGATGAGGATTTATATAACTCCATACCGCATGGAGTTAGCTATATCAGGATTATCCATTCTTATGATTGCATGCTTCTGTATCCATTCAAGAGGACATGTTACCATATCTTCTAAACTCATTTTAATTCATGTCCTTGTTTAGGCAAAAGCATGTGTCTTCTCATCCATCACACAAAGAGAGACCACTGCTGTTTTTTTTAAATGGAGATGATGGGCATATTAAATTGCTCCCTAAATATTAGTATGAATATATATATATAGTATTATGAGAATACAATGTCAGAAACATAGATGAACATGTTTAATCTTTCCAAAAATTTAGAATTTATTAAATGAATAATAATAGCACAACCTATATTAACTTCAAGAGCAGAAATTTGCAAGATAATTTCATTTACCTTGATATCCCCAAAACATAGTAAATACTTCATTTATTCTAATTCCAATTTTAAATATTAAGTCTCAATCTATATATTATATATCATTTAGTAAACTTGTCCATCTTGTATTTATCTATCATCTATCTTGACACTTATATACATATGTAGGATATTGTCTTATGATTTCCATTGCTGTGAAGAGACACCATTATAAGGCAACTTTTATAAAAGATAACACTTAATTGGGGCTGAATTAAAGGTTCTAACTTTCAGTCCATTATCTTCATGGTGGAATGTATGGGAACATCCAGGCAGACATGGTGCTGGAAGAGCTGAGAATTTTGTATTTGTTTTGCCTGCAGCCAGGTGATAGAAGTAGCCAGAAGTCTCTTCCACAAAGAGTAGACCTACAGTACCCACCCCAATAGTAATGTACTTCCTCCAACAAGGTGACACCTACTTCAACAAGGCCATACCTCCTAAGATCACTCTTTCCCTATCTGTTCAATATAGTGCTTGAGGTTCTACCCTGTGCAATCAGACAACAAAGAGAGATAAAAGGGATACAAATTGGTAAGGAAGAAGTCAGAATATCACTATTTGCAGATGATATGATGGTATTCTTAAGTGACCCCAAAAATTCCACCAGCGAACTCCTACAGCTGATAAACAACTTCAGCAGAGTGTCTAGATATAAAATTAACTCAAACAAATCTTTAGCCTACTTCTACTCAAAGGTGAGAGAAAAAATTAGGAAAAAGATACCCTTCACAATAGTCACAAATAATATAAAATACTGTGTTGTGGCTTTTTTTTTATCTTTATTAACTTGAGTATTGCTTATTTACATTTCGAGTGTTATTCCCATTTCTGGTAACATCCCCCTAGCCCCTCCCACTCCCCTTCTATATGGGCTTCCCCTCCCCATACCCCCCATATTACCACCCTCCCCCCAACAAACACGTTCACTAGGTATTCAGTCTTGGCAGGACCAAGGCTTCCCCTTCCAGCGGTGCTCTTACTAGGCTATTCATTGCTACCTATGAGGCTGGAGCCCAGGGTCAGTCCATGTATAGTCTTCGAGTAGTGGTTTAGTCCCTGGAAGCTTTGGTTGGTTGGCATTGTTGTTCATATGGGGTCTTGAGCCCCTTCAAATTCTTCCAGTTCTTTCTCTGATTCCTTCAACAGGAGTCCTATTCTCAGTTCAGTGGTCTGTTGCTGGCATTTGCCTATGTATTTGCTGTACCTTAACCAAGCAATGAAAGATGTGTATGCCTAGAACTCAAGTCTCCGAAGAAAGAAATTGAAGAAGATCTCAGATGATGGAAAGATCTCCCATGCTCATGTACTGGCAGCTTTAATGTGTAAAATGGCCATTTTGCTAAAAGCCATCTGCAGCTTCAATGCAATTACCAACATAATTCTACCTGAATCCTTCATAGAGTTAGAAAGAACAATTTTCAAATTCATTTGAAATAGCAAAAAAAAAAAAAAAGAGGAAAAGAAAAGAAAACCACGATAGTGAAAACTATCCTCAACAATAAAAGAACTTCTGTGGGAATCATCATCCTTGACCTCAAGCTGTATTACAGAGAACAGTGACGAAAAAACATCTGGATGATATTGATACAAAGACAGCCAGTATATCAGTGGAATAGAATTGAGGAATTCAAAATTCAAAACATAATCAGATCCTGCTACAAAAGCCTATATTCAACAAAACTTGAAAATCTGCAGGAAATGGACAATTTCCTAGATAGATACCAGGTACCGAAGTTAAATCAGGAACAGATAAACCACTTCAACAACCCCACAACTCCCAAGGAAATAGAAGCAGTCATTATAGGACTCCCAACAAAAAAGAGCCCAGGTCCAGATGGGTCCAGTGCAGAATTCTATCAGACCTTCATAGAAGACCTCATGCCAATACTATCCAAACTATACCACAAAATTGAAACAGATAGAGCACTACCGAATTCCTTCTATGAAGCCACAATGACTCTTAAACCTAAACCACACAAAGACCCAACAAAGAAAGAGAACTTCAGACCAATTTCCCTTATGAATACCAATGCAAAAATACTCAATAAAATTCTGGCAAACCAAATCCAAGAGCACATCAAAACAATCATCCACCAGGATCAAGTAGGCTTCATCCCAGGCATGCAGGGATGGTTTAATATACGCAAAACCATCAACGTGATCCATTATATAAACAATCTGAAAGAACAAAACCACATGATCATTTCATTAGATGCTGAGAAAGCATTTGACAAAATTCAACGCCCCTTCATGATAAAAGTCCTAGAAAGTATAGGAATTCAAGGCCCATACCTAAACATATTAAAAGCCATATACAGCAAACCAGTAGCTAACATTAAAAATGTGAAAGAAAAGTGAAGCAATCCCACTAAAATCAGGGAGTAGACAAGGCTCTCCACTCTTTCCCTACTTATTCAATATATTTCTTGAAGTTCTAGCCAGAGCAACCAGACAACAAAAGGAGATTAAAGGAATACAGATTGGAAAGGAAGAAGTCAAAATTTCACTATTTGCAGATGATATGATTGTATATTTAAGTGATACCAAAGGTTCCACCAGAGAACTACTAAACCTGATAAACACCTTCAGCAAATTGGCTGGGTATAAAATTAACTCAAATAAATCAGTAGCCTTCCTCTACACAAAAGAGAAACAAGCCGAGAAAGAGATTAGGGAAACGACACACTTCATAATGGTCCAAATAATATAAAACACCTTGGTGTGACTTCAACCAAGCAAGTGAAAGATCTGTATGATAAGAACTTCAAGCCTCTGAAGAAAGAAATTGAAGATGTCAGAAGATGGAAAGATCTCTCATGCTCATGGATTGGCATGATTAATATAGTAAAAATTGCAATTTTACTATAAGTGATCTACAGATTCAATGCAATCCCTATCAAAATACCAATCCAATCCTTCAGAGAGTTAGACAGAACAATTTGAAAATTCATCTGGAATAACAAAAAACCCAGGATAGCTAAAACTATTCTCAACAATAAAAGGACTTCAGGGGGAATCACTATCCCTGAGCTCAAGCAGTATTACAGAGCAATAGTGATAAAAACTGCATGGTATTGGTACAGAGATAGACAGATAGACCACTGGAATAGAATTGAAGAACCAGAAATGAACCCACACACCTATGGTCACTTGATTTTTGACAAAGGAGCCAAAACCATCCAATAGAAAAAAGATAGCATTTTCAGCAAATGGTGCTGGTTCAACTGGAGGTCAGCATGTAGAAGAATGCAGATCGATCCATTCTTATCACCTTGTACAAAGCTTAAGTCCAAGTGGATCAAGGACCAACATCAAACCAGATACATTCAAACTAATAGAAGAAAAAGTGGGGAAGCATCTTGATCACATGGGCACTGGAGAAAATTTCCTGAACTAAACACCAATGGCTTATGCTCTAAGATCAGGAATGAACAAATGGGATCTCATAAATCTGCAAAGCTTCTGTAAGGCAAAGGACACTGTTGTTAGGACAAAACAACAACCAACAGATTGGGAAAAGATCTTTACCAATCCTACAACTGATAGAGGGCTTATATCCAAAGAATTACACCTGAGGAATGCCAAATGGCTGAGAAGCATCTAAATAAATGTTCAACATCTTTAGTCATAAGGGGAATGCAAATCCACAACCCTGAAATTTCACCTCACACCAGTAAGAATGGCTAAGATCAAAAACTCAGGTGACAGCAAATGCTGGTGAGGATGTGGAGAAAGAGCAACACTACATTGTTGGTGGGATTGCAGACTGGTACAACCATTCTGGAAATCAGTCTGGAGTTTCCTCAGAAAATTGGCTATTGCACTACCTGAAGACCCAGCTATACCTCTCTTGGGCATATACCCAAAAGATGCTCCAACATATTAGAAAGACACGTGCTCCACTATGTTCACAGCAGCCTTATTTATAATAGCCAGAAGCTGGAAAGAACCCAGATGCCCTTCAACAGAGGAATGGATACAGAAACATGGTACATCTACACAATGGAATACTATTCCGCTATGAAATACAATGACTTTATTAAATTCATAGGCAAATGGATGGAACTGGAAAATATCATCCTGAGTGAGGTAACCCAATCTCAGAAAAACACACATGGTTGCACTCATTGATAGGTGGATATTAGCCCAAACACTTGAATTGCCCTAGATGCACAGAACACATGAAACTCAAGAAGGATGACCAAAATGTGAATGCTTCACTCCTTCTTTAAAAGGGGAACAAGAATACCCTTTGGAGGGAATAGGGAGGCAATGTTTAGAACAGAGGCAAAAGGAATACCCATTCAGAGCCTGCCCCACATATGGCCCATACATATATAGCCACCAAACTAGATAAGATGGATGAAGCAAAGAAGTGCAGGCCGACAGGAACCGGATGTAGATCTCTCCTGAGAGACACAGCCAGAATATAGCAAATACACAGGCGAATGCCATCATTTAACCACTGAACTGAGAATGGGACCCCTGTTAAAGGAACCAGAGAAAGGACTGAAAGAGCTTGAAGGGGCTTGATACCCCATATAAACAACATTGCCAACCAACCAGAGCTTCCAGGGACTAAGCCACTACCCAAAGACTATACATGTACTGACCTTGCACTCCAACCTTATAGGTAGCAATGAATAGCCTAGAAAGAGCACCAGTGGAAGGGGAAGCACTTGGTCCTGCGAAGACTGAAGCCCCAGTGAATGTGATTGTTGGGGAGGGTGGTAATGGGGGAAGGATGGGGAGGGGAACACCCAGAGAGAAGGGGAGGTGGAGGGGGTAGGGGGACGTTGGCCCGGAAACCGGGAAGTGGAATAACAATTGAAATGTAAATAAGCAATACTCAAATTAATAAAGATGAAAAAAAAAATAAAAGACAAGCCAATCCTGCTGCAGAAGATAGAGGCAACCTGGACTATTGATTGTTGGCCGTAGAATCATACTTCCAGGTCCTAAATGAATTGCAGCATTGAGTGGAGCTGCATACAGGCACAATTGCAGTACTCAGAACAGGTGAATTAGTGATTAGACAGAGAGGTGGTATGTCCAAATAAGGGAATGTGGTGGTGCAAGGCACAAATTAGTCTTCAACAAAAGGAGTTTTCTGCCTCTGTGTTCTTGACACTCTCAGGTTTGTCCAGACAATAGGGTGATGGGAACCATCTCTATCAATATATAAGGCATTTACCTTGATATCAACCCACTCAACTAGTTACATTCTTTGCTAATTTGTATCCAGTACATTTTTTAGGTTTCATGTCAAAATGATTTTAATGCACTGTACCTCTGTACCACAAAATCATATTGTATTGCAATGAATTCACATAGTGATACTATTTTTATTACCAGGGATGTCATCTTTCAGTTTCCATTACATGGGTGATAACAGACAGAAGGTGTGATTCATGTGTCTAGTCAAATGCAGCATCATATTCCATTGTGAAAATGGAGTTGCTAGGACAGTGCATAGTCCATGAAACTTCTGTTTGTACACTATTGGGAAATTTAAAATAGAGCACAACTTGAAATCTACAATAAGGCAAGAGTATATGTGGCAGGAATGTAGAAATTTAGTATATCTTTACAGGAGGGAGTGGGTGGGTGGAGAGTATTTTCATCGAAACAGTGGGAGAGGGATGTGATAGGGTTTGGCAGGAGAAAACCAGGAGAGGGGATAACATTTAACACAGAAATAAAGAAAATATCCAAGAAAAGAAAAGAAATGGAATTATGAGAAAGCGTAAGCAAGAAAGGAAACTACAAACAACACATAGCTTACGTAAATGGAATGCATTCTAGG
Organism: Rattus norvegicus; assembly: GCF_021556685.1. Classification (NCBI taxonomy): domain Eukaryota; kingdom Metazoa; phylum Chordata; class Mammalia; order Rodentia; family Muridae; genus Rattus; species Rattus norvegicus. Next base: position 44,366,434 of record NC_141542.1, on the reverse strand, counting down.
GATGGCCCATGTTCTTCAAAACAACAAAACAGCAAGACAGCAAAACATGGCAGCCTTAGCCATATTCTTCTGGTTTGAGAATCAAAAATTCAGAGGAAAAAAAGGTTATTCTATCGTTTGCTTGATAAAGTTTAAATACTGAGGTTAAGTAACTAAAAGGGCAGTCCCTGCATGGAGGCCCAGATAGGTCATTGGGTAAAGCAATAAAGGTGAATCTTCGAGTTTATTGAAGGTCCCAAGATATTGCAGATAACAGAGCCATAGAATATCTGTTAAGGGGAGACTCTAACAGTGTTTTGGGAACAACCCAAGAGAGAGAGGTGTGTTGCAGTCAAACAAAGCTGGAAGGAGTGGAAGACCTAAAAATTGGCGATACAGAATTTGGGATTTTTCTCTGTTGATTTCAAGTCTTCTTTGGTCTGGTATTTCTTCACTGTGATCCCTTTTCTACATTTTAGAATGATAATGTATATTGTATACTATTGTAAATTTGAAGTAGATGATCTGCTTTTTAATTTTGATTTCAAAAGGAGTTACAGAAAAGAGATTGCATTGTGTTGTGTATTATAAAAATCTAAGGTGAGAAGGAATAATGTTTGGTGGATGGTGCTGGTACTGTAAGGTGTGGGGGAATGGGGTGCCTCTGTATGCCCTTGCTGAGGCATCCCTTTCCCCTGAGGGGCCAGTCACATGTTGGTATAATATAGAATAGAGTTTATTTAGGGCATGGGGAGGGAAGTTGAGAAGGTGGTAGAGACAGAAAAAGGCAGAGAGAGAGATAGAGAGAGAGAGAGAGAGAGAGAGAGAGAGAGAGAGAGAGAGAGAGAAAGAGAGAGAGAGAAAGGAAGTAGAGGCTGGCCATGAGCATGTGGAGAGAGAGGGGGAAGGGAAAGGGAGAAAAAAAGGGTAAGGGGCAAGAGGGCAGAGCAAGACCAGATAGCAAGAGAGAGAGGAGGGGACAAGCAGCCTCTTTTATAGTGAGTCAAGTATACCTGGCTGTTGCCAGGTAACTGAGAGGCAAAACCTAGACAAAATGCCAACATTCACTTGTTTCGGTTTAATGAAAAGACAAAAATTAGTTAGAAAGTGATGGCAGTGGAGCAGGAGTCTCAGAGGAGACTTTGGACTTTTAACAATTTAAAGAGTGAAAGACTATAGGGGTGTTTCAAGTTGTATTAAGTGATTTATGATATGGCTACGAAAAATGTTTTGTAAAAGAAGAGTAACTTAGTGATGGGGGCAAAGAATGACACAAAAGCACACCATAAAATAGAACTTACCACAAGTAATCTATTTAGGAAGAGGGATGGAAAAGTCCACTTCTGAGCAGGTATAAAAGACAGACAAATGCAAGGGTGAGGGACTGTGATGACACAGACTTTACATGGGGTATGGAGAATGCACACAGGGAAAATACATGCCAGTGGTGATGCTGAAAATGTGTCATCATGGCCTTTAGTGATGATGACAAGTGAAGACAAGGTGGAGGATGGAGAACACCAGTTCTAGAAGGTGGATGTTTCTTAGTTCATTAACTGCTATGTGTTACAGGGACCAGGGAATGGGATGTGATGGCTTGGGGACAATGAAACCCATTGGCTCATATATTTGCAAGGCTACTCACCAGGGAGTCAAACTATTTGAGAAAAATTCTTATAGAAAGTGCAGCTTTGTTGGAGTAAGTGTGTCATTTGTGATTTCAAAGGTCTACTTCACTCTACAGTCTCATCTTTTCCATTCCTGTATTCATATCAGGATGGTAAAGCTCTTACCTACTACCCATGACCATGTCTGTCTGCTTCCAACCATGACGATTCTGGACTAACCTTCTAAAACTGTAACCAAACCCCCATTTACACTTTTTCTTTTAATAAAAGTCATTTTATTCATGCCGTTCCATTATAGCACTAGAACAATGACTAAGACACTCCCTTTGCTATCTATGACTCAACTTGTTATGGCACAAATAAGAGTCATGTCAGAAAGAACCCAACATCCCTCTCTTGAATGTACCTTTTCTCCTTCCCTAAATTGTATCCCTTATTCCTTTTAAGGGAGCTAAGTGTTCTCCCAATTTTTCTATTAAACTTTCCTACTGAACAAATTAAGTAGCTGAATCTGAAAGTAATTTGAGACTTTGCATGAAGTTTAATAAGCTATGTTCCCCACCCACCAGCAGGCTATGGAAGTCATCCAAGATTTATAAAAGCTGACATTGTTGCCCTGGTGACACAATCATAGCAGCAAATGAAGGAAGCAATTATTACTTTTTCAAGTTTACAATAAGTTATCAATGAAGGCAGTATGAAGTGCCACATCTGCTCACTCTTGCACATTAGACACACACTCAACAACTCACTAAAGCGACTCTTAGAAATGTGCTAGAGAAAAGCAATTTGTCTGGTTGGCAGTATTATGCTAACGTGCATAGTTTTATAGAGGTCAACCCGATGATGTTAATGATAGAATTATTAAACTCCCCTATCCTGTTTCAGTTTAACTGATTTTATATAACCATTTCTAAGTTTCTAAAACCAGAAATATATGCTCTGTGTGGTAAACCTGGGTTCTAGGACAGAACATAGAATGTTATCGACATGACACCATCAGTGTATACCAACTTTTTTTTAACTTAGTCTACTAGGTTGTCACATGAAAGGCTTTGAGTTAAATCCCCATTAAAGAAGATCTTAGTAACATTAGCTTAGAGAAATGTTTAGCTGCTGTCATCCACAGTAGGAAAGCTGAGTTCATTTTGAACAGGGAAAATGTGTTCTCTGTAGGATGAGTCAGACACAAGCCCGGATGAGTTCTTCCAGGAGAGGCAAAAGGCTTGGCTTAAGGATCAACTTAAGGATCAACAAAGTGACTAGTATGCTGATCTGAGATCGAACTCCTTTGCCAGCTCATTCCTCAATAGAGTCATAAAGTTTTGGAAGAAGCATCACTTTGGTTTGGAAGGGAATTACAGTATTACTATTTGTTGTGTTTCCTAACCATTGAACCAACCTCTTTTCACACTGTCTCACTCTGTTAGGCTTCTCCTGGCTCCCAGTGGGAATAAGCAAAATTCAACAGACATATTTCTGAATGTGATCTCTTATAAGCGATATAACTTTTAACACTTGTGATCTATTTGTCTTGTCCTAATGGCTAATAAACAAACAAATGAAAGAATGAGTTAATGACTGGCTGAGTAAAGAAGTGAAGGCTTCTGGAATTCTTTGACACTGCTACTCTTCTGCCCTAAATTTCAGATTTGCAGTCTGTTATGGCAATTAATGGCCTTCTTCCAAAGACATACTCATACAGAAATGGTTACATGACTGCGCTCTAGCTCACATTAAAATATGTCCTATTCCATGATCTTAAGGTATAGTCCATATTAATCCTATTACTGACTGAATCCTTATTTTACACAGAATTTTAAAATTATTTTCTTTTCTGCCCCTTCAAGAACACCATACACATCCTGTATCACTCCATTTCTGTTTTCCTCAGTGCTATAGATTCATGATTTTCTCTGATCAGGATAAATCACTGAGAGATCTGGAACTATTTACCATTGTATTCCTACCAAGGAGCATCTTAATTCTGACAGCAGAATTGCTTGATAAAAATCTTATTGATAGAAATTTATACAGAAGTCTAAGCATCCATACATAATTGTTTAATTATGAGCTTGCATTTCAGCATGGACTATTTCTCCATCTCTTTGACAGGGCCAATGGGCAGCACCACTTAATTAACCAGGATTGATTTATTACTATGTGTGTTCTGCTGAGGATTAGCCACAGGTTGAGCCCCAGTTGCAGGGAAATGGCTTGGCAGATTTCCTCCTTTATGTGAATGAGCCCATCACCCTTGCCCAAAACTGGGAGCTCATAAATTATAACAATAGTGACAGTAATGTCTAAGCATGTCATAAACTGTTATATCATGGTTATATTGAAGAACAAAATCCATAATTTTCATATCTGATGACACATGAATCTATACAGTCTTTGCTTTTTTTAAATCAGAACTATATTTTACTGTAGAAGGAAATATGAATCGAGAGAGTCCAAAATAAGAAGTAGAATTAAAATAGCTCCTTCACTAACCTGACTGCAACTGTCACCTGAACATTCAACTTGAATTTGTAAAATGAAGTTTGGATACAAATGATATAGGAAAAAGATAACAATCTGAGGCACTATCAGCATTTATTTTTCTCTAGAATTCAATTAGAATCAAAGGCATGTAAGTTTGAAAAGAATGTTAAAGATGACAACTTTAAATATGGAGAGATGAGTAATTTTTTTTCCACATTATACAACATCGAGGGGAGGGGTTCAATACAAATGAGCAAGAATGCATTTTAAAAAGAAATATCAATCAAGGCTTAGAGTGAGGGTAAAGCATGAATGCGAGACAGAGAACCACATGTCATGACTTCTCTGTCATGACCTCAACATTTTATAGCATGAATGTATCAGTAAACTATTTAATCAAGGAGAACTTGTTTTTCCGTAGAAAGAAATGTGACTTGAGAGAGTCCACCGCAAAATCTAGTATAGCATTAAAATGATTCCCTCACTGATCCTGATTACATTGTCACCCAAAGGTTGAACTTGGACTAGAAAACTGAAATTTAAGTGCCAACAATACAGAAACAGATAACAATCTGACGCATCATGGACACTTTCCATCTAGAATCAAAGTAGTAACAAAGAGATGGTCCAATTTCGACATATTTTGTTAAGCATAAGGGTCATTTCTTTTATAGGTAAGCATATAGTAGAAGTAAATGTGAGATGTATGGACAGGTCAGCTGTCAATGCAGGGATCCTTATAAAGCTGCTGCCTCAAAGAATGGTCTCAGGTAGTTTCATATATCCATAGCTTCTTAATCAATTTTTTTAATGAGCAGAAGTTTAGTAGAAAAGTCTGGTACAAGAACCACCTTAGTTTTTCACTGTCTTTAGTATACAGTCATGAAAGATTTGTATGTGTTTAAATTACAAAGAAATTTTGTTTGGACACAATTTACATGCAATGGTTCTACTCCAGACATGGTGCTATTTCTGATATAGACAGGATAACTAATAAATTGCTACAAACATACATTATTTCATGTGATAGAATAGTGTGCTTCAGAAGGACTCCTCTCTAAGAGGTGATATAAGAAAAGCACATAAGCTAATAAATACCTTTTCTTAGGAAGACACATATATTACAAAATAAGCTTGTAGGATACAAACAGAGAAATAATGAGAAATGGAAGGAAAAAGAATCCCACCATCTCAGAGTCTGCTCAAAGCCTCTTGTCCAATGAATTTTAAGCATTCCAGCACAATTTAATTGATGGTTCCCGACACAAAGACAGTATGTCTTGAGGTATGTTAAAATAGCAATAAACTAGGCTTATAAACTAAACATGTAACCTCGGGTAGAGGCTCACTCCTCTGAGAATCTCGGAAACAAAACTACTAACCATTTTTACAGTAAAGTACTACTTTTCTCTTTCATGCAACTTATAGCTGTATGTTATTTTGAAGTTCAAGCTGTGCTCTTCTTGCTCTAAGCATCTCTATTACATGTAAAATATTAGTTTAGCAAACAGTACCTAAATTTATAGGTAGTTTATGACTTCCATTTAAGGATGTAGGATGACTCTGGATTCAATTTTGGGGTCTTGAATCCCCTTTTCTGACAAGATAAAACTCAACAAAACTATGCTATCATTATAGGCTTAGACTTTTTAAACTTACCTTATTTAAGGTTCTTAAACACTTCAACCTCCATTCTTTCTAGAGGGAAAGAAGAAAAAACATTATTTGAAAATGGGGTGGTGGACCTGTTTAGAAGTAGTTCCTTGAAGTAATTCCACTCTTCCTTGTCAGGATCGCGCCAGTCCGCATCAATAGCACACACCACGCAGGAACCAGCAGTGGTAACTGGATTCAACAGAAACAGCAAGGATCCACCCAATCAGCAAGTCAGGAATGGCCAGGAATGTGCCCAAATACCAAGGTACCAAGATGTTCTTTGGTACCTTTCTATAAAGTCAAGACCAGCAAAGACCAGTAGAAAAATGAAGCACTGCATGGGTCAGCAATGTATAAAATGTCCTCCCACTGTTTTTGGTGTTCCATTAATATTCTTTTTAAGCATCATGCACTCTCTCAAGTTTCTGTATTCAGCAAAACATCACATGTCCTCTCCCAAGACAGCTTCCAGGAAGATGTCAAGTGACACAACTGAGTTGTGGAAAGAAACAAGAAATTTCCACATCAGCAGTTAACTGACTCGGTTTAAGTTGGAGTTGGTATATAATATATGGTACTAGTTATTCACACAAGAGCTGGTACATCCCCTTTAGTATGTACAGTTATGAACAGTAGGTGTGTTACACGCATTTTATCAGACAGAGACTTCTTGCAAACACAATGACTTCTATAGTTACTAGGCAACACCATTTACAGGCTAAAGCTCCTCTCCAGAAATGATGTTATTTCTGATATAGCCAAGAGAAATGAAAAAATAATATGAGGATACATTGTTTCTTATGACAGAATAGTATACTTCTAAAAGGCACCTCACTGTGAGATGACAGGAGAAGAAAGTGTAAGCTCATATATATCCCCTCGTAGGAGGGTTACTTTTCAGTAGATAATCCAAAATTCTCTGCTATTCCAAAACCATCTGTGCTCCCAATCTCTATTTCCTAGTATGCAACATGGTGTCTAGAAGTTCCTAGTATGTTCCACTAGTTCCTATCTAGATGGTTTACTAGTTCCTAGAATGTTCCTACCAGTAGGAAATAAATGTCCCAAACTTTAAGATGTAGTGAAACCAAGGTAGATTAAGAAATTACAACATATAATAGAGTTGCAAATTTAGTAACACCAATTTCCAAAAGGAGAAAGAACAGAAAGATTAATTGTGACACATTCTTCTTCAAAAACCTACTCAAAATTACCCATTAAAATTTATCACAGGCTTCTCTTTTTATTTATGATAGCTTTGTTTTCTTGGTCCTCAGATGAATGACTAAATAGAGTTATTTTTACTTTAACAATTTTGGTAATAAATAATTTCCCAGCGTCTTCAAATTACATTTGTTGGATCTTATCAAATGATAGGTAAGTGATCAGGAGGTATTCCAGGAGATATGTTACTTTATTCCTAATACCTACCACTGATTAACCCAGTGCCAGTTGTGCAATACTATTTTTTTAAAAACAATTACATGATTTTGTCTGCTGTAGTTGAAAAGACTTGTATTTTATTTTCTTTTAAAAAGTGTATTTGTTATTTCTGATATGGAAAATCCCACAAAGAAGCAATGGCTTATTTTACTCACAATTCTCATTATAGAGACATCATAGTTGCAGTAGCTGGAATCATCTGGTCATATCTTGACTCAGCTTGGAGTGGAACGGGATTAAATTTCTTCCCCATCTGAATTTTTTTTCTTTTAGTTAACTCTAAGCCCAATGCACGCAGTGTTGACACCCAAAGTTGTGCCTTCTTGATTTAGTTAACTTAATGGATTTTCACCCTTAATGAGCATGCCTCTAAGATTCTAGACAGTGTCCATTTGATGCTACTAACTTCAAAAGTATTATTTTTTGCTTTTGCTGAACTAGTGCTATCCAAATTATTATATAAGCAAATTCTACTTGACTCAAAGAAGGTGAAAGAGGAAAAGGAAGAGGAGGAATAGCAGAAAAACTGCAAGTAGTTTTATCTGAAAACATAAAAGAAAATGGAAAATAATAGCCAATAAAAGTAGAAATTCAACGGTCTTAGGAACATCTTTTCCCGTTAATCTAAAAAAAGTAATTAAATAAACCCAGCTCATAAGTTCCTAAGTTATCTTTGTTTTTTATGTCTTTCTTCTGAAATTTGAGTTGGGTCCACAGAGTCTCTAATACATGGAATTGCTGACATCAGTACCTCTCCCACTGGGAGAAAATATTCCAAATAAAACACATTAAATGAATAGCATTATATTTTGATAAGATTATGTTGCAGTCCTAGAAATTTTAGTGGGAGACATTGCCATTTATTTTCACCTTATGACATAATATACAGGTTTATTAAATTTAGTTTTTGATGATAAACTCGGTTAATATGCATTTCTTTTGTGTGTCATAATATTTATCATTAATTGTGCCTGGTTTTAGTGCTTTTGCTTTCTCACTTCAAAATCAATCTTTCATTGACCCATTGTATTCTGCTTTATCCTTCCTAAACCAAGAATCTCATTTTCTCAAACCTAGCTTGAGCTTCTTGTATCATAATCTGACATAGTCATATACGTATTTCTTTTGGGTTCAATGTTTTCTATTGTTCCAACTCTTTTGAAAATGCGGTTAGTCTGTTCTTGTATTTGAGAATTTTATCAGTGTTAAGACTCTCATTGTAGACATTCCAAACAATGACTTAAAATCCTTCTTTACTTTCTAAATATCCCTAGCAACTCATAATGCTTTGACTCGTAGATCTGAAAAATAGGGTAATTTTCTCTTGAGTCATGCCAATTATTTTCTTGGATTAGCATCATCAGGATGAATTATGTCATCAAGAACACTTAACTATGAGCTATTTCTTTTCCAAGGTTGCTGTTTCGGGATAATAAACAATGAGAATTTCTTATCTCACTCATACTTAAAATGGAAATCAAGTCTCTTTGTGTCTGAATACATATTGAAGTCCCAACACAAAGCCTACCAAAATGAATCTGACCTTTATGAAATTCCAAAGATTTTTGAATGTTGTAAGGGACTCTTTGAAACTCTCCAAATATGTAAGGTTGTAAACAATGGACTTAGTACAATTTTTACCACCCATACAAGCTTCATACTGCAGTCTCTGTGAGTAATCTTTGAGAGAACTTTCATAGGTTCTTTGAATAGGCTAAAATTCATGTTCTAAACCAAGAGCCCACATCCAAACACTAACCCCAAACTATAAGAAAGACCTAAATCCTCACCTTTGTTAAACACTCTAGGACTGGAACTTGACAACCTACCACAATAACTTGAGTTTCCTTTTTACCTTAGTTAATGCATAAGGAATTATTTATAATATGTATAAACAATTATTTAGCCATTGTTATTGAATTTTAATTTCTTCTGAGTTGTGACTTTTTTCTGTTTGTATTGTTTGCTACTATGTTCCCACAGGTATGATATGCTTGGAATATTGCTCTGTAGAGAAGGGTCTCAACAAAGGCAGGTTTTCTGTATTACTTTCATTTAACTAATACTATGATTAATCTCATTCCCAACATACAAAATCAGAACAATGACTGGCCAGAAACAGAGTTGAAACATGAGTTATTAATGGTTCCTTTCATTCAATGCAGACCTTTGCTTGCCAGATTTCTACACTGATAACTGTAGGTCAGCACTTATAACTTAATTGAATCATCTCTTCATATTATTACTATAAATTTTACATGTTTTCTCTAACTATACACATCTTAACTTTATTTGATTGTAGATCATAATATATTTCACTCCATAATTTACTATTTTTTTATATTTCATTGCTAAATTTGATGGTGTTTACAGAAAGCTCTAAAGTTATACTCGTGTGTGTGTGTGTGTGTGTGTGTGTGTGTGTGTGTGTGTAAAACATTACTGTGGTATAGAGATGCAATAGGAAGCTTAAGCCCAGGCCTATGAACCCCTCAAGACCCATAAATGGGAAGGTCAAATGCACCAGAAGGAAACATTATACTTCTAATTTTCTAAGTATACATGTTGTCTACTGGTGTCATGGTTATTTCCATAGACTCCTTGATGAAATGTGTATCTTTATGCAGTAAACAGTGGTCATTATAGACTCACATATTGAGGGACTGAGAAGATACTGTTGAGTACTTAGTTTTAAATTGAAAACCCATATTAGCCTCGCTAAGGCTCAGAGAAAACTTCAGAATGAGGATTAAAAAAATATAAAAGCACAACACTAGAGAGACAGGAAATAAAATGGTGCCTTGAGAGACAGGAAAAAAATGGTGTCTTATGGGCAAAATGTGGACAGAAAAAGCCATAGTGTAAATGAAACTGAACAGGTAAATACGGTTATTGGAGGAAACAATCATGAAGTCTACTGCTTGTTGCAGAAGAGAATATAATATAGTTACTAAAGAATTACTCATAGTATAAAATGTTACTTCACAACCATTTGCACACAAGAGGACTTGGTGACATCCATGGCTTAACAAAGTACAAACAAAACAAAGTAAAAAAAAAAAAAGCTTGAAGGTAGGATGTGTTAGGGGATTCCACAACAATATTTTAGGAAAAAATGAGAAGACTGGTGAACATGCTCTTAATGTATTCTCTATATTATAGTCTCATAAAAGTAACTATATTAAATACAATATTCAACAGTAAAAATTGCAATGGTAAAAGTACCAATTTAGGATTAAGTATTGCTTAATAACATGAAGTAAGTTATAGTATCAATAGCCAAAATTGAAAGTTAACTATTGATATAGTTGAATTCAAGCTATGATACCATCATCTTAAAAGTATATGTATGCAGACCTTGGGTGCTTACTTTTCCCTAATCCCACAACAATCAAAAGAAGTGCTACTTCTAGGTGCACTAACACACACAGGATCAGATATGAGGAGGCCACAACATCTGCACCAACATCCAGAGTAACTGGGTCTCCCAGGATACAGAAACAGAGGAAACCCCCCACCAAGCAATTGGCATGGAATCCTTCTGGTCTGAAACTGGACCTGAAGGAGACCAGGGGTGTTGGCTTTGTATCCACTCTCACAACACCAAGAGGGATCCCGACTCCCAGGAGTTCAGAAATACTCAGCATCACAGGTTCACAGGGTCACAAAAATCACAGAGGAAGCTCTACTCTCAGCAGATTGGACAAAACCAGGAACACTGGAGATCTAATACACTCATGATCACAGTTGAGGACAAATTATTTTACACAACATTCACATAACTGTGACGCTCCAGGAACCAGGGAAACATAAACACCACCAAAACTGGTTCCTTCCAGCTTGCACCTGAACCCAGAGTAAACTCAGGACTCTGGCTCCCCACCAATTCCTGCAAAACATGAAAGTTAGACTCCCAGGAGCTCTGACACAGTAGGACCTCAGGAGCTTGGTCACACCTGGATTTCAGGATCCTGGAGGCACCTTGACTCCCAGGAGCTCTGTCACAACCAGAATCTCAGTATCACAGAATGCCCAGAATCACAGGATCCCAGAGAAAGCTGGACTCTGAGAAGTTGTGACACAACCAGAACCACAGGAGGGACAGTCTCTAGTCAGAGCCAGCAAAAGCAGGTAGCACTAGAGTTAACCAAATGGAAAGAGGCAAGCACAAGAACATAATCAACAGAATTCAAGCCTACTTGCCATCATCAGAACCCAGTTCTCCAGCTACAGCAAGTCCTGGATACTCCATCACACTGGAAAAGTAAGATTTGGATTTAAAATCACATTTCATGATGATGATAAAGGACTTTAGAAAGGACATAAAAATAATTCCCTTAAAGAAATACAGGAGAACATGGGTAAACAGGTAGAAGCCCTTTAAGAGAAAACAAAAATCCCTTGAAGAATTACAGGAAAACACAACCAAATAGGTGAAGGAGTTGAAGAAAGTATCCAGGATCTAAAGATGGAAACAGAAACAATAAGGAAATCACAAAGGGAGACAACATTGGAGATACAAAACTTAGGAAAGAGATCAGAAGTCATAGTGCAAGCATACAAAATACAAGAGATAGAAGAGAGAATCTCAGGGACAGAAGATAATATAGAAAACAGTGACACAATAGTCAAAGAAATTGAAAAATGCAAAAAGCTCTAACCCAAAACATCCAGGAATTCCAAGACACAATGAGAAGACCAAAGCAAAGAATAATAGGTATAAAAAAGAGCAAAGATTCACAACTTAAACTACCAGTAAATATCTTCAATAAAATTAGAGAAGAAAACTGATGCCCATGAACCTACAAAACTCCAAATAGACTGGACCAGAAAAGAAATTACATCCATCCTATAATAGTCAAAGCATCAACTACACAAAACAGAGAAAGAATATTAAAAGCAGTAAAGGAAAAAGGTCAAGTACATATAAAGGCAAAACTACCAGAATTACACCAGACTTTTCTACAGATACAATGAAAGCTAGAAGACCCTGGACAGATGTCATTCAGAGAACACAAATTCCAGCCCAGATTACTATACCCAGCAAAACTCTCAATTACGACAGATGAGAAACCAAAATATTCACGAGAAAAACAAATTTACATAATATTTTTCCATAAATGCAGCCCTACATAGGATAATAGATGGAAAAGTCCAACAAAAGGAGGAAAACATCATCCTGGGAAAAGCAAGAAAGTAATCTTGCAACAAACCCAAAAGAAGATAGCCACAGAAACATAATTCTACTTCTAACAACAAAAATAACAGGAAACAACAATAACTAACCCATAATTTCTCTTAGCATCAAGGGACTCAATTCTCCAATTAAAAGAAATAGACTAACAGATTGGATATGTAAACAGACCCACCATTTTGCTGCTTACAGGAAATGCATCTCAGTAACAAAGATAGACACTACCTAGGAATAAAAGGATGGGAAAAAAATTTTTCCAAGACATGGTTCCAAGAAACAAGCTGGGGTAACCATTCAAATATCACATAAAATCGACTTTCAACCAAAAGTTATCAAAGAGGATAAGGAAGGGCACTTCATACTCATCAAAGGAAAATTCCACCAAGATGAACTCTCAATTCTGAATATCTATGCTCCAAATGCAAGGGCACCTACATTCATAAAAGAAACTTAAATAAGTTCAAAGCACACATTGCACCTCACAAAATAATAGTGAGAGATTTCAATACCCTACTCTCATCAATGGCCAGATCATGGAAACAGAAATTAAACAGACAGAGAAACTAAACAAAGCTACGAACCAAATGGATAACAAATATTTATAGAACACATCATCCTAAAAGAAAAGAATATATGTTCTCAGTACCTCATGTTACCTTCTCCAAGAGTGACCATATAATTGGTCAAAAACCAGGCCTCAACATATACAAGAAGATTGAAATAACCCCATGCATCTGATTAGATTACCATGGACTACAGCAGTATTCAATAATATCAAAAGCAGCAGAAAGGCTGCCTACACACGAAAGTTGAAGAGGGTTCTACTCGATGATAACTTGGTCAAGGAAGAAATAAAGAAATTAAAGGATTTTTAGAGTTTAATGAAAATGAAGGCACAGCATGCCCTGACTTATGAGACACAATGACTCAGGCTAAGAGTAAAGCTCATAGCTCTGAGTGCCTGCAAAATGAAAGTAGAGTGAGTTTCATAATCAGCATCTTGACAGCACACCTGAAAGCTCTAGAAAAAAAAAGAAGTAAATACACCCAAGAAAAGTAGACAAAAGGAAATAAACTCATGACTGAAATCAACCAAGTAGAAACAAAAATAATTATACAAAGAATCAACATAACCGGAGCGGGTTCTTTGAGAAAATCAACAAGATAGATAAACCCTTACCCAGACCAACCAGAGAGCACACAGACAGTATGCAAGCTAATAAAATAAGAAATGAAAAGGGAGACATAACAAAATCTGAGGAAATTCAAAAACATCAGATCTTACTACAAAGGCCCATACTCAACAAAACTGGAAAATCTGAATGAAATAGACAATTTTCTAGAAAGATACCAGGTACCAAAGTTAAAACGGAATCAATCTAACATTCCATCAGAGAATTTCTTTTTTTTTTTTCTTTTTTTTTTTATTAACTTGAGTATTTCTTATATACATTTCGAGTGTTATTCCGTTTCCCGGTTTCCGGGCAAACATCCCCCTCCCCCCTCCCCTTCCTTATGGGTGTTCCCCTCCCAACCCTCCCCGATGCCGCCCTCCCCCCATAGACTAGTTCACTGGGGGTTCAGTCTTAGCAGGACCCAGGGCTTCCCCTTCCACTGGTGCTCTTCCTAGGATATTCATTGCTACCTATGGGGTCAGAGTCCAGGGTCAGTCCATGTATAGTCTTTAGGTAGTGGCTTAGTCCCTGGAAGCTCTGGTTGCTTGGCATTGTTGTACTTTTGGGGTCTCGAGCCTCTTCAAGCTCTTCCAGTTCTTTCTCTGATTCCTTCAATAGGGGACCTATTCTCAGTTCAGTGGTTTGCTGCTGGCATTCGCCTCTATATTTGCTGTATTCTGGCTGTGTTTCTCAGGAGCGATCTACATCCGGCTCCTGTCGGTCTGCACTTCTTTGCTTCATCCATCTTGTCTAATTGGGTGGCTGTATATGTATGGGCCACATGTGGGGCAGGCTCTGAATGGGTGTTCCTTCAGTCTCTGTTTTAATCTTTGCCTCTCCCTTCCCTGCCAAGGGTATTCTTTTTCCTCATTTAAAGAAGGAGTGAAGCATTCACATTTTGATCATCCGTCTTGAGTTTCGTTTGTTCTAGGGATCTAGGGTAATTCAAGCACTTGGGCTAATAGCCACTTATCAATGAGTGCATACCATGTATGTCTTTCTGTGATTGGGTTAGCTCACTCAGGATGATATTTTCCAGTTCCAACCATTTGCCTACGAATTTCATAAACTCGTTGTTTTTGATAGCTGAGTAATATTCCATTGTGTAGATGTACCACATTTTCTGTATCCAATCCTCTGTTGAAGGGCATCTGGGTTCTTTCCATTTTCTGGCTATTATAAATAAGGCTGCGATGAACATAGTGGAGCACGTGTCTCTTTTATATGTTGAGGCATCTTTTGGGTATATGCCCAAGAGAGGTATAGCTGGATCCTCAGGCAGTTCAATGTCCAATTTTCTGAGGAACCTCCAGACTGATTTCCAGAATGGTTTTACCAGTCTGCAATCCCACCAACAATGGAGGAGTGTTCCTCTTTCTCCACATCCTCGCCAGCATCTGCTGTCACCTGAGTTTTTGATCTTAGCCAATCGCACTGGTGTGAGGTGAAATCTCAGGGTTGTTTTGATTTGCATTTCCCTTATGACTAAAGATGTTGAACATTTCTTTAGGTGTTTCTCAGCCATTCGGCATTCCTCAGCTGTGAATTCTTTGTTTAGCTCTGAACCCCATTTTTTAATAGGGTTATTTGTTTCCCTGCGGTCTAACTTCTTGAGTTCTTTGTATATTTTGGATATAAGGCCTCTATCTGTTGTAGGATTGGTAAAGATCTTTTCCCAATCTGTTGGTTGCCGTTTTGTCCTAACCACAGTGTCCTTTGCCTTACAGAAGCTTTGCAGTTTTATGAGATCCCATTTGTCGATTCTTGATCTTAGAGCATGAGCCATTGGTGTTTTGTTCAGGAAATTTTTTCCAGTGCCCATGTGTTCCAGATGCTTCCCTAGTTTTTCTTCTATTAGTTTGAGTGTGTCTGGTTTGATGTGGAGGTCCTTGATCCACTTGGACTTAAGCTTTGTACAGGGTGATAAGCATGGATCGATCTGCATTCTTCTACATGTTGCCCTCCAGTTGAACCAGCACCATTTGCTGAAAATGCTATCTTTTTTCCATTGGATGGTTTTGGCTCCTTTGTCAAAAATCAAGTGACCATAGGTGTGTGGGTTCATTTCTGGGTCTTCAATTCTATTCCATTGGTCTATCTGTCTGTCTCTGTACCAATACCATGCAGTTTTTATCACTATTGCTCTGTAATACTGCTTGAGTTCAGGGATAGTGATTCCCCCTGAAGATCTTTTATTGTTGAGGATAGCTTTAGCTATCCTGGGTTTTTTGTTATTCCAGATGAATTTGCAAATTGTTCTGTCTAACTCTTTGAAGAATTGGATTGGTATTTTGATGGGGATTGCATTGAATCTGTAGATTGCTTTTGGTAAAATGGCCATTTTTACTATATTAATCCTGCCAATCCATGAGCATGGGAGATCTTTCCATCTTCTGAGGTCTTCTTCAATTTCTTTCCTCAGTGTCTTGAAGTTCTTATTGTACAGATCTTTTACTTGCTTGGTTAAAGTCACACCGAGGTACTTTATATTATTTGGGTCTATTATGAAGGGTGTCGTTTCCCTAATTTCTTTCTCGGCTTGTTTCTCTTTTGTATAGAGGAAGGCAACTGATTTATTTGAGTTAATTTTATACCCAGCCACTTTGCTGAAGTTGTTTATCAGCTTTAGTAGTTCTCTGGTGGAACTTTTGGGATCACTTAAATATACTATCATGTCATCTGCAAATAGTGATATTTTGACCTCTTCTTTTCCAATCTGTATCCCTTTGATCTCCTTTTGTTGTCTGATTGCTCTGGCTAGAACTTCAAGAACTATATTGAATAAGTAGGGAGAGAGTGGGCAGCCTTGTCTAGTCCCTGATTTTGGTGGGATTGCTTCAAGTTTCTCTCCATTTAGTTTAATGTTAGCAACTGGTTTGCTGTATATGGCTTTTACTATGTTTAGGTATGGGCCTTGAATTCCTATTCTTTCCAGGACTTTTATCATGAAGGGGTGTTGAATTGTGTCAAATGCTTTCTCAGCATCTAATGAAATGATCATGTGGTTCTGTTCTTTCAGTTTGTTTATATGATGGATCACGTTGATGGTTTTCCGTATATTAAACCATCCCTGCATGCCTGGGATGAAGCCTACTTGATCATGGTGGATGATTGTTTTGATGTGCTCTTGAATTCGGTTTGCCAGAATTTTATTGAGTATTTTTGCGTCGATATTCATAAGGGAAATTGGTCTGAAGTTCTCTTTCTTTGTTGTGTCTTTGTGTGGTTTAGGTATAAGAGTAATTGTGGCTTCGTAGAAGGAATTCGGTAGGGCTCCATCTGTTTCAATTTTGTGGAATAGTTTGGATAATATTGGTATGAGGTCTTCTATGAAGGTTTGATAGAATTCTGCACTAAACCCGTCTGGACCTGGGCTCTTTTTGGTTGGGAGACCTTTAATGACTGCTTCTATTTCCTTAGGAGTTATGGGGTTGTTTAACTGGTTTATCTGTTCCTGATTTAACCTCGATACCTGGTATCTGTCTAGGAAATTGTCCATTTCCTGAAGATTTTCAAGTTTTGTTGAATATAGGTTTTTATAGTAAGATCTGATGATTTTTTGAATTTCCTCCGAATCTGTAGTTATGTCTCCCTTTTCATTTCTGATTTTGTTAATTTGGACACACTCTCTGTGTCCTCTCGTTAGTCTGGCTAAGTGTTCATCTATCTTGTTGATTTTCTCAAAGAACCAACTTTTGGTTCTGTTGATTCTTTCTATGGTCCTTTTTGTTTCTACTTGGTTGATTTCAGCTCTGAGTTTGATTATTTCCTGCCTTCTACTCCTCCTGGGTGTATTTGCTTCTTTTTGTTCTAGAGCTTTTAGGTGTGCTGTCAAGCTGCTGACATATGCTCTTTCCTGTTTCTTTCTGCAGGCACTCAGCGCTATGAGTTTTCCTCTTAGCACAGCTTTCATTGTGTCCCATAAGTTTGAGTATGTTGTATCTTCATTTTCATTAAATTCTAAAAAGTTTTTAATTTCTTTCTTTATTTCTTCCTTGACCAGGTTATCATTGAGTAGAGCATTGTTCAATTTCCACGTATATGTGGGCATTCTTCCCTTATTGTTATTGAAGACCAGTTTTAGGCCATGGTGGTCCGATAGCACGCATGGGATTATTTCTATCTTTCTGTACCTGTTGAGGCCCGTTTTTTGACCACTTATATGGTCAATTTTGGAGAAAGTACCATGAGGAGCTGAGAAGAAGGTATATCCTTTTGCTTTAGGATAGAATGTTCTATAAATATCCGTTAAGTCCATTTGGCTCATGACTTCTCTTAGTCTGTCTACATCACTGTTTAATTTCTGTTTCCATGATCTGTCCATTGATGAGAGTGGGGTGTTGAAATCTCCCACTATTATTGTGTGAGGTGCAATGTGTGTTTTGAGCTTTAGTAAGGTTTCTTTTACGTATGTAGGTGCCCTTGTATTTGGGGCATAGATATTTAGGATTGAGAGTTCATCTTGGTTGATTTTTCCTTTGATGAATATGAAGTGTCCTTCCTTATCTTTTTTGATGACTTTTAGTTGGAAATTGATTTTATTTGATATTAGAATGGCTACTCCATCTTGCTTCTTCTGACCATTTGCTTGGAAAGTTGTTTTCAAGCCTTTCAGTCTGAGGTAGTGTCTGTCTTTGTCTCTGAGGTGTGTTTCCTGTAGGCAGCAGAATGGAGGGTCCTCGTTGCGTATCCAGTTTGTTAATCTATGTCTTTTTATTGGGGAGTTGAGGCCATTGATATTGAGAGATATTAAGGAATAGTGATTATTGTTTCCCGTTATATTCATATTTGGATGTGAGGTTATGTTTGTGTGCTTTCATTCTCTTTGTTTTGTTGCCAAGACGATTAGTTTCTTGCTTCTTCTAGGGTATAGCTTGCCTCCTTATGTTGGGCTTTACCATTTATTATCCTTTGTAGTGCTGGATTTGTAGAAAGATATTGTGTAAATTTGGTTTTGTCATGGAATATCTTGGTTTCTCCATCTATGTTAATTGAGAGTTTTGCTGGATACAGTAACCTTGGCTGGCATTTGTGTTCTCTTTAGGGTCTGTATAACATCAGTCCAGGATCTTCTGGCCCTCATAGTTTCTGGCGAGAAGTCTGGTGTGATTCTGATAGGTCTCCCTTTATATGTTACTTGACCTTTTTCCCTTACTGCTTTTAATATTCTTTCTTTATTTTGTGCGTTTGGTGTTTTGACAATTATGTGACGGGAGGTGTTTCTTTTCTGGTCCAATCTGTTTGGAGTTCTGTAGGCTTCTTGTATGTCTATGGGTATCTCTTTTTTTAGGTTAGGGAAGTTTTCTTCTATGATTTTGTTGAAGATATTTACTGGTCCTTTGAGCTGGTAGTCTTCACTCTCTTCTATACCTATTATCCTTAGGTTTGATCTTCTCATTGAGTCCTGGATTTCCTGTATGTTTTGGACCAGTAACTTTTTCCGCTTTACATTATCTTTGACAGTTGAGTCAATGATTTCTATGGAATCTTCTGCTCCTGAGATTCTCTCTTCCATCTCTTGTATTCTGTTGGTGAAGCTTGTATCTGCAGCTCCTTGTCTCTTCTTTTGGTTTTCTATATCCAGGGTTGTTTCCATGTGTTCTTTCTTGATTGCTTCTATTTCCATTTTTAATTCCTTCAACTGTTTGATTGTGTTTTCCTGGAATTCTTTCAGGGATTTTTGCGATTCCTCTCTGTAGGCTTTTACTTGTTTATTAATGTTTTCCTGTGCTTCCCTAAGTGTGTTCATGTCTTTCTTGAAGTCCTCCAGCATCATGATAAAATATGATTTTGAAACTAGATCTTGCTTTTCTGGTGTGTTTGGATATTCCATGTTTGTTTTGGTGGGAGAATTGGGCTCCGATGATGGCATGTAGTCTTGGTTTCTGTTGCTTGGGTTCCTGCGCTTGCCTCTCGCCATCAGATTATCTCTAGTGTTACTTTGTTCTGCTATTTCTGACAGTGGCTAGACTGTCCTATAAGCCTGTGTGTCAGGAGTGCTGTAGACCTGTTTTCCTCTCTTTCAGTCAGTTATGGGGACAGAGTGTTCTGCTTTCGGGCATGTAGTTTTTCCTCTCTACAGGTCTTCAGCTGTTCCTGTGGGCCTGTGTCTTGAGTTCACCAGGCAGCTTTCTTGCAGCAGAAAATTTGGTCTTACCTGTGGTCCCGAGGCTCAGGTTCGCTCTTTGGGTGCTGCCCAGGGGCTCTCTGCAGCGGCAGCATCCAGGAAGACCTGTGCTGCCCCTTCCAGGAGCTTCAGTGCACCAGGGTTCCAGATGGTCTTTGGCTTTTTCCTCTGGCGTCCGAGATGTGTGTGCAGGGAGCAGTCTCTTCTGGTTTCCCAGGCTTGTCTGCCTCTCTGAAGGTTTAGCTCTCCCTCCCATGGGATTTGGGTGCAGAGAACTGTTTATCCGGTCTGTTTCCTTCAGGGTCCGGTGGTGTCTCTGGCAGGTGTCCTGCTGCTCCTGGGCCCTCCCCCACGGGAGCCCAGAGGCCTTATACAGTTTCCTCTTGGGCCAGGGATGTGGGCAGGGGTGAGCAGTGTTGGTGGTCTCTTCCGCTCTGCAGCCTCAGGAGTGCCCACCTGACCAGGTGGTTGGGTCTCTCTCTCACGGGGTCTGGGAGCAGAGACCCATCAGAGAATTTCTAAACCTGATAAACAACTTCAGCAAAGTGGCTTCATATAAAATTAACTTAAACAAATGAGTAGCCTTCCTCTACTCAAAGGACAAACAGACAGAGCAGGAAATTAGCAAAACAACGCCCTTCAGAGTACTCACAAACAATATTAAATACATAGGTGTGACTCTGACCAAACAAGTGAAAGATTAGTATGAAAAGAACTTCAAGTTTCTGAAGAAAGAAATCAAAGAGTATCTCAGAAGATGGAAAGCTCTCCCATGCTCAGGATTGGCAGGATTAATATAGTAAAAATGAGCATTTTGCCATAACCAATCTCAACTGAAGAACACCAAATGGCCAAGAAACAACTAAAGAATTGTTCAACATCCTTAGTCATCAGGGTAATGCAGATCAAAACAACGCTGAGATTCCACCTCACACCAGTCAGAATGGCTAAGATCAAAAACTCAGGTGACAACAGATGCTGGTGAGGATGTGGAGAAAGAGGAACACTCCTCCATTGTGGGTGGGATTGCAAGCTGATACAACCACTCAGGAAATCAGTCTGGAGGTTCCTCAGATAATTGCACGTAGTCCTACCTGATGATCCAGTCATATCACTTCTGTGCATACATATACCCAAAAGATGTTCCAACATATAATAAGTACGTATGTTCCACTTTGTTCTTAGCAGCTTGATTTATAATAGCCTGAAGCTGGAAAGAACCCAGATGTCCCTGGACAGAGGAATGGATACAAAAAATGTGGTACATTTACACAATGGAGTACTATTCAGCTTTTAAGAACAATGCCTTCATGAAATTGTTAGGCAAATGGATGGAACTAGAAAATATCATCTTAAGAGAGATAACTCAATAGCAAAAGAACACACATCATACATACTCATGGATAATTGGTTAGTATCCCAAAAGCTCTGAATACCCAAGATACAATCCAGAGACCACATGAAGCTCAAGAAGAAGGAAGACCAAAATGTGGATGTCTCCTTCGAGGCAAGAACAAAATATTCACAGTATGAAATATAAAGAGTGTGGAACAGAGACTGAAGGAAAGGTTATCCAGAGATGGCCCTACAGTGTGATCCATCTTATATACTGTCACCAAACCCAGACAATATTGGGCAGTTCAAGATATGCAAGCTGCCAGGAACCTGATATAGATATCTCCTGAGAGGCTTTGCCAGAGCTTGAGAAATATAGAGTCAGCTGCTCTCAATCAACCATTGGACTGAAAACAGAGCCCTCATTGGATGAGTTAGAGAAAGGACTGAAGAAACTGAAGGGGTTTTCAACACCATAGGAAGAACAATATTAGCCAACCAGACCCCCCCAGAGCTCCCAGGATCTAAATTGCCAACCAAGGAGTACACATGGAGGGACCCATGGCTTCAACCAAATATGCAGCAGAGGATGGCCTTATTGGGCATCAATGGGGGAGATGCCCTTGGCCCTGTGAAGGCTTCATGCCTCCATGTAAGGGAATGCCAGTGCATGGAGATGGGAGGGAGTGGATAGGTGTGTTGGGAAACACTCTCATAGAGAGGGAGGGAGGGAGGAAGGGATATTAGAAAGGGAATAACATTTGAAATGTAAGTAAAGAAAATATCCAATGAAATATCTAATCATAAAAAAGAATTTTATGATATTTAAAAATACCTTACAATATTTATAAAATATTTATAATATTTTAAAATATAAACACATGTAGAAAACTCACACAAACTCATAGTTATACATACATATACTAATTTTTATTTGATATTTTCTTTATTTACATTTCAAATATTATCCCCTTTACCAGTTTCCCCTCCACAGACCCCTATCCCATTCTCTCTCCCCCTAATTCTATGAGGGTGCTCCTCCAACCACCCACCCACTCCTGCCTCCCTGCCCTGGCATTTTCTACACTGGGCATTGAATTTCACAGGACCAAGGGCCTTTACTACAAGGCCATCCTTTGCTACATATGTGGATGGAGTCATGGACAACTCCATGTGTACGCTTCGGTTGGTGGTTTAGTCCCTAGGAGATCTGGAGGGTCTGGTTGGTTGATACCGTTGTTTTTCCTATGGGGTTGCAAACCCCTTCAACTATTTCAATTCATTTTCTATCTCCTCCATTGGGGACCCCATTCTCAATCAATAGTGTCTGTGTTTGGTGACTGTATGAGGGGTGAGTCACCAGGTGGGCCAGTCTCTGTCTAGTCTTTCCTTCAGTCTATGTTCTACCCTTTATCCACATATTTCCTCCTATGAGTATTTTGATTCCCCTTCAAGGAAGGTCTGAAGCATCTACTCTTCAGTCTTCTTTCTTTTTGAGCTTCTTGTAGTTTGTGAATTGTATCATGGGTATTCCTAGATTTGGGTTAATATCTATTTATCAGTGAGTACATACTATGTGTGATCTTTTGTGAGTGGGTTACCTCACTCAGGATATTTTCAAGTTCTTTCCATTTGTCTAAGTATTTCGTGAAGTCATTGCTTTTAATATCTGTGTAGTACTCCATTGTGTAAATGTACCTCACTTTCTGAATCTATTCCTCTGTGGAAGGACATCTGGATTCTTTCCAGCTTCTAGCTATTATAAATAAGGATGCTATGAACATAGTGGAGCATGTATTCTTGTTATATGTTGGAGCATCTTTTGGGTATATGCCCAAGATTGGTTTTCTATCTCCAGGGTTGTCTCCTTTTGTGGTTTCTTTATTGTTTCTATTTCATTTTTAGATCCGGGATGGTTTTGTTCACTTCCTTTACCTGGTTGTTTGTGTTCTCCTTTATTTCTTTAAGAAAGTTATTCATGTCCTTCTTAAAATCCTTTATCATCAACATGGGACGTGACTTTAATTCCAAATCTTGCTTTTCAGGTGTGATGGGGTATCCAGGACTTGCTGTACTGGGAGTACTGGGTTCTGATAATACCATGTAGCCTTGGTTTCTGTTGGGTATGTTCTTGAGCTTGCTTCTTGTCATCTGATTACCTCTGGTGTCTGCCCCCTAACTGTCTCTGACTGGAGCCTGATCCTGGTTGTGTCAGAACTCCTCAGATTCCTGGCATCTTTGTGATGTTGTGATTCTGGGATCCTGGGGTCCTGAGATTCTGATTGTGTCATGGCTACTGGGAGTCAAGCTACCTCTGAGCTACTTGAAGTCCTGGTGTGACCAAGCTCCTGAGCTTCTGTTGTGTCAGAGCTTCTGGGAAGTCAAGCTCTCTCTGGGTATTTCAGGAGTGTGTGTGTTTGGGGCGGGGTTGGATTCCTGAGTTTGCCCCATGCACAGATACAAGGTGGAAGGAATGGTGTCTCTGGGTGGGCAGGTGTTTGTGTTTCCCTGGTTCCTATGTGGGTCCCATTTATGCTGGGTGCCGGGGAAGATGTTGTAGCCTCAACTCTGACTTTCATTGTGTCAGAGTGCCAATACTTTTGGGTGAGTCTGCTCTCCTGGGAGTTGAGCTTCCTCTGTCATCCTGTGATCCTGTGTTCTTGCAATCCTGGGCATGTTAGAGCACGTGGATTATGGGCTTCCTCTGGGCGTTGTGGGAATGGGTGCAGAAACCAGTGCCTGAGGTCTGCTCAGGGCACAAGTTCTTAAAATTCTTTGAAATGTTAATAAACAATTGTTTATATATTACCAAATTAACTTGCAAGGAAATGCTCAAATAATTTCAAACTACTAATTAGTCCCAAATTGATTAATAATAAATGTTAGTTAAATCACTAAAATTGAAGACTATACCACATTCTATAAGTTCATAGTTCAACTTGGTTTTTAAAACAAAATGACCTATCTCCAGGGCCTCTCAAGTGTAATATATTAGCAGTAGCAGTAATATATTAGGTAAGGACGTCATGTTTTTAGTAAAAACTGTAGGTTTATATTCTTCAGAAATCATAAGAAAACTTTATGTTTTTATTCTCTTCATTATTTTTTTGCCTATTGTGTTTCATTACTTTTCGAATCTTTCCATTATGGTGGTTCCCTCTAGAAATATTTACTTTATGTTTGGTCACATTCTCAATAGATATCACCATGTCTTCTGAATAGTTCAAGGACTCATGCCCCAGGAGAAATCCTCAGAAGCACCATCACCTGCTTCTTGCTTCTCCTGAGGTAATTGATTTCCAAAACCATGCTATTCTGCTCACACTGTTTACCCTTCCAAAATTTGTATCTTCTGATCTATTACAGTTTTACACTAAATCCTGTATGGTATAGGGATGGGAACCTACACCTCCTATAGGGGATGGGAAACCTTTTTGTCAATATGGGGTAAAATGAAGATATTGTTCCATGAAATTTCTTAAACAATTGCTGACATCCCTCTGAGCACAGAAGAAATTACAGACGACTGTTTATCACCTTTCAGCTCTCCAGAAAGTTTTCTGGCAGCACATCTTTCTTTGAGGCCTGTTGCAACATGATCAGACCCCCTATAAGTCTAGGGTCCCAGAGCCTTTGCTTTTTCTCCAGGATCTTTTCCTTGTTTCCAAACTCAGAAGTTATTCTTAAACTGTTTCCGTATCCCTCTGGGAATTCATCGTAAGATAAAGAAATAAAGAAATCTAATTGAAAGAATTCCCTATAGACAAGGGTCCATACCCAGAATCTCAATGTGTGCCCTCAGGACTCACACCCATGACTATAACACACACACACACACACACACACACACACACACACACACACACACACATGCTTGGGATTATTGAACAGAAGGTACCTTGAGTTATATAGCCTCAACTCTTAAAAATATTTTAGTAAAATGTCAACAAATGTTTCTGAAACTGACTAATAATAAATGTTAGTTAAATCACTAAAGTTGAAAACTATACCACATTCTATCATTTCAGTTTAAAATTTTAATTATAATAAAGCTCAGAAGAAATGCTTAGATTTTGTCTATTTCAATATGTGGAATATAACCTGCCAAGGTTGGACCCCCAGTGGAGGGGATTGTGGGGGGGCAGTAAGAGGAGTGAAAGGGGAGGGGAACAACCCTATAAAAGGGGAGGAGGAGGGGCTGGGGGCTTATGGATAGGAAACTAGGAAAGGGAATAACATTTGAAATGTAAATAAGAAATACCCCCAAAAGAAATGTAAGTAAAAGGAATAACCAATAAAAGGGAAAAAGTTTTTATGTAGATGAGTTCACTAATTTTACTGCAATTACAGACACGTTGAACATTGTGTGTTGTGGCTCAGGAGAATATAACATCTATCTGTAAGTAGATCTCTTGGAGGGACAGTCTAAAGCACAGTGGATGTTATCCATGTCTTCATGTCTTCTTACTTCATTGTCATCTGAGATGCATTACTTATATTTGATTTATATTTGATTAGAAGTATGATTATATTTTTGAGAGCACATAAAAAGTTAAGCCTTAACTCTTGTCTAGAAAATTTTAGTGCCATTTTCAACTATATTAACTAACAATGTTAGACATTTCAACATAAAAATTGTTTATCATCTACTGTAATGCCTTATTTCGTTTTTTGTCATTTTATCTTGAAATTCCATTACTATATATCCATTTTTAGCATCACAATAGAAAAACATTTTGCTTTCAAAGGATATTTATATCATGAAATATTACTCATTATATCCAACATTTTATGTCCCAAGATACATTCTATATTGAATTTTTGTATCTAGTACAACATTACTACTTTAATGCCTCTGAAACTTCGTTATATTACACAAGTACAATGGACACAGATAAACTCTAATACAGACAATCTTATTTTTTAATTGAAGATAGATTTTTCTTTCATACAACACATTTCTTCAACAGTTTCCTCTCCCTCTACCACTTCTAGCACCCTACTAAATCCCTTCTCCCTCAGATATGTTTCCTGTTCATCTCTTCAGAAAGTAGTTCACCTCCAAGAGATGACAACCAAATACAACAAAAAAGATATAAGACAAGGCAAAAGCACATGACCCCTACTAAATGTGCTAAAATACTCACATTATACAGTGTTAAGAAATTTCTTCTAAAAATTTCTTTTCACATACATACAGGTGTAAGGATTAGATATGGACAAACTATCATCTGTAGGACAATATTTCTCAAAATATAATTTTTTGACAACGTAAACCTCATTTGGAAATTTGTTAGAAGTACAACATTGAAGCCTCACTATGGGATTCTGCCACAGCCTCAGTAAGATGATCATCTCTTCTGTTTCACGGGATCTTTTGGACATCCAGAGATTTTGGTTATCTGTTTTATTTTTTGTGGGTTTTATTTTTAAGTTTTTTTTCTGTGTGATCTGTTTTTCTTTTAATGTCTGCATAGTTCAAAGAAATGTAGACCATATTCAGGATATTTCTCTCATACCTACATGAACACCGAGCTTTAAGGGAATTAGTGTAACATAACTTCATTATACATAAATGGCTTAAATTGAATTGCCCAAAATTTATTAGTATTCGTATTTGGCTTGGATAAAGTGTATCTAGAGAGGCATGCACCAGCAGGAGCCTGAGCCCTCTTTATCCCAAGCAACAACCTCCAGAGTATTTCCAAACTATCCTCAAGTGGCTTGACTCAACCTGAGTCATCACACATTTCAAGTTGATATTTGTCATAGATTCTCCTTCCTACTAACAAAATAACAGACTGAGATGATACATTCAGATTCATAATGATATGAAGGAGCAGGATTCTTTGAAGATAAGTACATAAGATATCTATGTTGTTATTGGACTGAGCCCAGAGACCCCAATGGAGGAGCTAGGGAAAGGACTGAAGGAGCTGAAGGGGTTTGCAATCCCATAGGAAGATCAACAATATCAACCAATGAGACTACCCAGAGCTCCCTGGAACTAAAGCACCAACCAAAGAGTACACAGGAGGGGACCCATGACTCCAGCTGCATATGTAGCAGAGGATGGATCATCAACTGGAAGGGATGGAGGCTTGATGCCAAAGCTTAGGGGGACTGCTAGAGGGGTAAGGCAGAAGTGGGCGAGTGGGTGGATGAGTCCCCTCATAGAAGCAAATGGGAAGGGGTTGCAGGGGATGGGATGGAGAGTTTGTGGAGGTATAACCAAAAAGGAGAATTCAAACTATAAATGAATGAAATGATTAATAATAATAAAAAAGATGTCTGTGTTGCTTCTAAATAGTGTCATTGTAGATAAGATTCTAATGTATAGATTTAATGGAACAATTCATCAAAAATTTAGGAATACATATGTTTTGAGGTCAAAGCTTGCCTGGTATATACAACACCTTGGTTTAGACTACGAGAACCACGAAATAAAATGAAATCCTTATGACTCTGATATAAATAATAAAATATACATTTAAACCTAAGCAAGGATTTCAGAATTAAGAATGATTTCAGATTTAAATCTTCACTTAACGGTGAGGTTCACGAGCATTTTGACAAACTAGTAAATGAGGACATATTTTATTTGTATAATAACTTTCATGTATTTTGTTCTAAAACATAATTAGTTCTCCAATGAGTATTTCCTTTTGCTTCCAGTATAAGCAGCATATTGATAGATGGTAAATGCATTTCCATTTGTTTTTTGCATCTTTTGGCAAATCTTCCCTGTGAGTCATAAGAGACAGTTGTGTATTTGCTTATTGAAATGCAAATTGGCACAAATATTTTGAATGACAATTTATAAATATGTATCAAAAGATCTTAAAAAAACTTTCCATATTTGATTCAATCACTCTTTTCAACAAACTTATGCCATGTAAAATAATAGAATATGTAAAAAGCAGTAAAAAAATATCAGTAACCAACTAAGTGGAAAGAAAGTAGGCAAAATGAAAGCAAATGCTGGTGTTCTACAGTAGATGCAGAACATTTAAATAGACAGAGATTATAGAATTTCAAATACCAAACACCAAAATTTAATCAACCAACGAGGTAAGCAAAATGTTGACAGAACAAGAAATATAAAATAATACACATGTGAAAAACTGATCAACATTCTTAGAACATCGAGGATGTGCGAATTAAAATGAAATCGAAATTGCATCTGAACTTAACTATAATGGCAATCATAAAATACTACTATGACTACTATTACTAATAATAATAATTGATAATAATAACAATTAATAATAATAATAAATAATAATAATGTTTTCTAGGAAGAGAAGGACATATTGGATAATGTGTTAACCAAAATTAAATTTCTAGAATAATCATAAAGGTGGAAGGAAAGAGTGAACTTCATAAAAATTGTGATTTGGTCTCCATATGCATACTACGGAATGCATTCTACACATACATAATACATTCATACATACATTCACACTTGAGTAAAAGAAAAAGACATAAATGTTAATGGTGATTTAGGGATAAAAAATCCTTTACATTCAATTACTTTTTTGCATTTTTACAGAATATTTATGTATTTACATTTCAA
The DNA here is from genome assembly GCF_021556685.1 of Rattus norvegicus. NCBI lineage: Eukaryota > Metazoa > Chordata > Mammalia > Rodentia > Muridae > Rattus > Rattus norvegicus. The sequence continues at coordinate 44,337,834 of NC_141542.1, read as the reverse complement.
ATGTTGTCTCCTTTCCTGGTTCCCCCTCTCCCATTCCTCCTCCCCTTCTGAGATTATATTATTACCTCATTTCTCCCACCCCTTTCCTCCCTCTAAAACCTTCTATAAGCCCATTATTTTTTGCTTTCAAGATTATGGCTTTCTTTTTTCATTAGAAGTTGTTACACACACACACACACACACACACACACACACACACACATTCCTATTTCCTATATTCATATATAAATACATTAATATAACCTGTTCAATCTATTTGTTTGTATGTTTTCAGGGCTGATCGTTTGGTATTGGATAACCTTTGGTGGGTACTCCTCCTTGGGGAACACGAGTTCTCCCTCTTTGCCCCCAGCATTATTCAGTTGTCTGCAGTTCTTCATGTAAGGTTACAGCCTCTTTGGATTTCCCATGTCCATGCTCACATGCCTATTGCTGTTGTTCTTCAGCTCGTGTTTAGGCAATCATCCTTTATGGAGATAGCTTCTGACAGTTGTAGAAGACACAATCTCACAGTGAGTTCATTTGACTTTTAAAATGTTCTACCTCCTCTTCTCCTTTTTTCCATATGTGATAGACTGTTTTAAAAATGTGCCCATTAGGAATGGGCCCCGAAACTCTGATTTTTGATTGACTGTGGTTTTCTTTAATAGTCTCTATATATTGTAAAAAATGGTGGGGATGAAAACTCCTTACTTATGGTTATAGGGAAAAAAAAGTCCTAAACGTGAAAGCTAAACTGAAACCACTAGATGACATCAGAGGCAGTGCCATGGGTGACAGAGCTGGAGGCAAGTGCTTCCTGAATGGTCAATTTAATGGTCAAATTAAGGTCAAATATACAGTAACGGAAGTCAAATGGATCAACAGGAGAGAATAGAAAACTTGGCACCAGATGATTTATAGTTCTAGAAATCTTTTCTCTGACAAAGGAATTAATGGCAAAATGTGAGGAAGAGATACAGTTTCCAACAAATGTCTAGCAGTCCTGGACATCTCCATGACAAGGATTGATAAAAAAGGATGTAAAGAAGGAAGGAAGGAAGGAAGGAAGGAAGAAAAGGAAAGGAAGGAGAGAGAAGGGTAGAGGAAGAGAGGGAAGGGGGGAGGGGAGATGGAAGTACTCTGTCAAAATATCCTGCCTCCAACAAATGAAAATGGATTGTAGACATAACCCTAAAGCATAAATTTGCCAAACCCCTAAAAGTCAGTATCTTGGAAAAAACATAGATGAATCTAGACATGGCAGCACATCCTGCAATCCCTGCCCTCTAAAAGCAGGTGACCTAAACTAGTGAGTTTAGCATCTTCATGAGAAGAGTAGAGAGGTCCCATCCCAAGCCAAGTCCAAAACATAAACCTATCAGAACGGGCAATCCTGTTCCATGGGATCTAGAAGACATGATCTTTAGGAAATATGCTAACAGTCTGAAAATGCACGTGTAACTCTATTTGGAGATACTTTTCTCATTTATGTGATTAAATCTTCAACAAGTGCAACATAATGAGAAAAGGTTTACTTTTACCACAGGTTTAAGAAGCAATATGCTTCCCATATGGTATGTTTCATTTGTGAGAATTACCACTCTGTCTTCTGGCTATAACATTATTTTCCGTATCAGAACACTGATGATTACTGGATATTATAGTCAATACTTTATCACTGGGACATAGCTTGTCTTATTGCATAGGTAATCAGGAAGCACAAAGAAATGTATGATACTAATTATATTTCTCCATCTTTCCCTTTAATTCAGTCAGTGGACCTAGCTTGTGTGGTAGAACCACTCATATGCATGGTGTCCTTTCTTTCTCAATTAACCTCTCAGAAAATAACAACCCCACCACAAGTCTGTGTGTGCACGGGTGCAGACACACACACACACACACACACACACACACACACACAGATAGAGACAGAAGTGTGACTCTTAGTATGTTCTAAATTCTATAAAATTGATAGTGAAGATTACTACATTTAAACTGTGTATTAGCCAATGTTCCCTAGAGGCACAGAACTTAAAGGTAGTCTCTATATAGTAAGGAAATTTGTTGATGATTTGTAGTCCAACTCCCAAATAATCGTCAGCAGCAACTGTGTACGGAAGTCCAAGGATCTAGCAGTGGCTCAGTCCCACAAGACAGGCAGGTGAAGAAGAGAGGATCTTCCTTCTTTCAATGTCATTATGTAGGTCTCCATCAGAAAGCATGACACGGTTTAAAGGTGTATACCACCACACCTAGTCCTATGAATTGCTTTGTCCAAGATGACCTTGAACTCAGAGATCTTGCCTTTGTGTCTTGGGATTCACAGTCTTTATGCCTCAAGATCTCCATGCCAATATTCACAGAAGAAACTTGTATCTCCCAGTCTCAAGATCAGGATCACAGGTGAGCCTTCTAATTCTGGATTGCAGCTCATTCCATATATAATTTTATATATTTTTCAAGTTGTCTATAGTGAATTTATATATTAATATATATAAATGCAATGCAAGAAAGGTGATATGTGGTAAATTCAGATAAATTCAGACAAGGAAATATAGTTCATCTCTAGAAGGAAATAAGAGATTATGTCATAAAAAGACAGAGAAAGTTTAAATTAAGATTATGAATCAAACGAAGACAATTTAAAAAGACTAAAAATGTTAGTAATTCAGGGACCTGACATTATGAGACAACTATGAAGTTAATACATTATGTCTGTTGAAGCTGGAGGTAAGATTCAGTAGGACAGTGAACAAATTCTTCATGATACTCTAGTAATGAATGCATTATGACATGTCTTTGTTTAAATCAATTGAATGTCCAATGACAAGGATGGATGACCATATATATTTGAGTTTGGGATAATTGGGAACAATGCAATATAAAAAACATGCATGCACATATATTTGTTTATCTATATATATATATGAATATATATGCATATGTATATATGTATATATGTATATATATAACTTTAAAAGTTTTAAAAAGAAAACACTGCAAAAATAAATTTAAATGTTCAGAATAACATAATATTAATAGAATTTATAAATCAGTATGTACATTAGTGTTTGTATGTGTGTGATTTCATTAAATAGAAAAAATCTTATTTATTGATAGCTTCTGAATTTAAGAGTTATATAAAACATATTTTAGGGTAAAATAAAAAAAATAAGTATGGTTTCACATTATCAGTACAGCATTATCTTTTTAATGCTTTTTTATTGGATTTTTACAGCATGTGGACAGTTGGGTGGGGTATGCTCATTAAGCAGCACACCTGTGGAAGTCGAAAAACAACTTCCAGGAGACACACATTCCACGCTGTGGCTCCAGGTAACCAAAATCATGTAGTCAGCTTTACCCTCTGTGTCAGTTTACTGGCCCTAAGTTCTTATTTCTTTTCACATACAGTATTTTTAATTGTAAAATATTTATGTGTATAGAGGTTTTAATTAATACAGAATATGACAAGACTGGTTATGAAGAGAACAGAAGGAAGCATTCATTTCATATTCATTTCTAAAGCATGTGCTGGAGTTTATTGCAAAGATAAATGAGTCAAGATCCCTCTTTATTGACAACATGTTTTAAGATCTCACTTATTTAAAGAACTAGGGTCTTGCACATGACATGTAAGGTCATTAGCACTGAACTTCATTACAAGATCACTTCATTTTTGTTAGTTGTGTTTATTATTTTGAGGTAGGGTCTCAGAAGATTACAGGATAGTCTTGACTCTACTCAGTTCAAGCAGGATCTTGCTCTCAACTCCAGAGTAATTGAGAATTCAGCCTTGTTTTTGGTATATATTGAGATTGAGTAGAGTTATTTCAAAGTTAGTGGAAAGACTGATACACATTTAAAAGCTTAGGATACATCCAAGCATCAAATCAGCAAGAGGATTCTAATAATGAGGAGGGAGATGAAAAGGGGATGTGTTATCATTGACCCGCCATACAATGACTCATGTGAGAGTACTAATTACCATACGTGACCCAAAATACTAATGGTAGACTATGAACAATTGCATAAAGCTTTGGGCATGTAGATTCCGCCTTATGAAGAAAGTCCAGAAACAATGCCAGGAGGAAAGGTAGATTGATCTCTCCAAGTCTTTTCTGGATACCACACTGTTGCAATGCACTAATTTAGGTTGGGGATTAAAATTAGTGTAGCATACAGTAATTGCAAACTCCTTTGGCCAATTAATGGAATTTAATGAAAAAGAAATATTCTGTGACCCTCTTTAACATTTGCTAAAGCAAATGAAAATTGGATTTCCCACATCTAAAGCATCCCTTGTCCTTTTCTTGTGATAATAGTGTCTATAACTTGCATTTTAAAAGGTAGATGGTTCAAATGTCTTCGGTTATTAAATTCCTGTCTGATTATTATGAAATACAAAATAAAATAAAGAAGACTAAGAAGAAGCAAACCTATTTCTCATTTTAAGTACCTGGAAATATTGGACATATTTACAATACTGGAGAGTTGGGCTGAGGGTGACTAACTTTCTAATTTGAATTTAAAAGACATTGTCTTAAAGATTCCATTTATATTCAAATGTGATTGATCCACATAAAACAAGGGGAATTTATTTAAAATTTAAATTAATATCTAGAGAGATGGCTCAGATATTAAGAGTACTTCCTGCAGAAGACTCTGGTTTATTTTTCAGCATGAACAAGTGGTTCACAACCACCTATAATTCCTTTTCAGGGGCATCTGTTGCCCTCTTCTGGCCTCCAAGGCACGGCATACCAATGGTACAAAAACCAAAACCAAACACACAAACATACACACAAAAGAAAATAAATAGATTGAAATTAATAAATTTTTCAGCTAAAATATTTTGATGATAAAAAATTCCTGTTTTAGGAACAAGTGTTACTATAATTTAACCCACTGTGTTCTTGTTCTATTCCCTTATTTGCTTTATATAAAGAAGTGTGTTTTCTCTTTAAAAAATTCTGATTATCTGAACAAATACAATTTTTCTCTTAATATTTCTCTAAAATTATCTCTTTTTATTACATTTTGTTTTCAGCATTTAGCCACATGATCTGTCCAAACTGCCTGTAGTAAGTTGCTATTGAAAGGGCATTATTTAGTTTTCAAAATAGGAACTGAGAACATCAAAAACAGCAGATTCAAAGTCAGAGAGTGAAAACTGAGAAGAATCACTCAGTCCCTTCTGCACAGGGTAACAAAGATTAGAAGAACTCCCTCCTAGACACTGAAAACATTTAGAAACTTATTGCCTAGAACAGTTTGAAGCTGCATGAAAAACAGCCTTGTCAAAATGGGATTTTTTACAAAATGTCTTTGCATTATTTATGGCATATCACCTATTAACATATTGGTAAAAGAGGAAAGGTAATAAACCAGCAATAAATGTTATAATATTGATATGTAATGTCAAATAAATTATTTTCTTTCATGTCATTATAAAAACCAAATCAAGATTCTCAACACTTGGAAAATAAAACTTTGAATTCTTCCCATAATGCTCAAATTGCAGATATATGACAGAATATCATAGTAATTCCATATATATATTCATATATATATATATATAATTTGTAGAAATTTTCATTAGTATTTTTCTTTTTTAATTTTTTTATTAAGTATTTCTTATATACATTTCGAGTGTTATTCCCTTCCCCCCTCCCTTCTATATGGGCTTCCCCTCCCTGTCCTCCCCCCATTAACACCCTCCCCCCAACAAACACATTCACTAGGTTTTCAATCTTGGCAGGATCAAGGGCTTCCCCTTCCACTGGTGCTCTTACTAGGCTATTCATTGCTACCTCTGAGGTCAGAGTCCAGGGTCAGTCCATGTATAGTCTTTGGGTAGTGGCTTAGTCCCTGGAAGCTCTGGTTGCTTGGCATTGTTGTTCATATGGGGTCTCGAGTCCCTTCAAGCTCTTCCAGTCGTTTCTCCGATTCCCGTTCCAGTTCAGTGGTTTGCTGCTGGCATTTGCCTATGTATTTGCTGTATTCTGGCTGTGTCTCTCAGGAGAGATCTACATCCAGTTCCTATCGTCCTGCACTTCTTTGCTTCATCCATCTTACCTAGTTTGGTGGCTGTATATGTATGGGCATGTATGTACATGTGGGGAAGGCTCTGAATGGGTGTTCCTTCTGCCTCTGTTCTAAACTTTGCCTCCCTATTTCCTGCCAAGGGTATTCTTGTTCCCCTTTTAAAGAAGGAGTGAAACATTCACATTTTGGTCATCCTTCTTGAGTTTCATGTGTTCTGTGTATCTAGGGTAATTCAAACATTTGAGCTAATAGCCACTTATCAATGAGTGCATACCATGTGTGTTTTTCTGTGATTGGGTTACCTCACTCAGGATGATATTTTCTAGTTCATTCCATTTGCCTATGAATTTCATGAACTCATTGATTTTATAGCTAAGTAGAACTCCATTGTGTAGATGTCCCACATTTTTTGACTCCATTCCTCTGTTGAAGGGCATCTGGGTTCTTTCCAGCTTCTGGCTATTATAAATAAGGCTGCTATGAACATAGTGGAGCACGTGTCTTTGTTATACGTTGGAGCATCTTTTGGGTATATGACCAGGAGAGGTATAGCTGGGTCCTCAGGTAGTGGAATATCCAATTTTCTGAGGAACCTCCAGACTTATCTCCAGAGTGTTTATACCAGTTTGCAATCCCACCAACAATGGAGGAGTGTTCCTCTTTCTCCACATCCTTCTGCTGTCACCTGAGGTTTTTTTTTTTTTTTTTTTTTTTTTTTTTTTTTTTTTTTATCTTAGGTATTCTGACCTGTGTGAGGTGGAATCTCAGTGTTGTTTTGATTTGCATTTCCCTGATGACTAAGGATGTTGAACATTTCTTTAGGAGCTTTTTGGCCATCCAATATTCCTCAGCTGGGAACATTTTGTTTAGCACTGTACCCATTTTTCAATGGGGTAATTTGGTTCTTTGGAGTCTAACTTTTTTCATATGAGCTATTGACTTCACCAGGAGAAAATTATGCTCTGAAAATATTAGACTGGGCAATATTTAGTATTATTGCTAGTACAGTGCTGCTTTTACACATGTAAAGGGAAGGATGTTGACTTTACCTACTATATTATTAAATTCAATATGTCGGTGCTCACGATGAAACAATTGTTTTCAGCCATATTTTCCTGAGCCTGGGATCTATCACTGGTTTTTGTGAGGTAGTAAGACCTTCTGTTGGGGTATTTCCATTGTAGTCCGATGATACCAAGGTATTTATAACACTAAATGTATTTATTAGTAAGCAAGTAGCAGTGATGCAAGCATATCATTATTGTGGAAGTGACGATCATCACATCATATAAGCAACAATTTTTCTCCCATATTACAAACAAATCTAAAGTACTTGTTCTTTTGGTTGATTTAATGTCTAATTTGTGATTATGGCAATCTATGATTTTTTTCATATATTAGTCACAAATAAAGTTTCTTGCTCTTAAATCTGTACAAATATTCCTTGGAAAATATATTGACTGACCAAGTCACTGTGACATTTTGTATCCTTTCATATATATAGTTTTCTTTGTTTTTTTTCAAAATAATTACTTTGAACCACCTGAAATTACTTGTACAAAAATTATATCAACTAAAATCTAACATACTACTTTCTTTGAAGCAGCTGAGTGTAGCGTGCAAACAGTCCACACTGATAATTATATATGATAATTTATTTGCATTTATTCAAATGTATTATATATTGTAAAAAATCCTCTAAATTATTTATAAAAAGTCAATATTTGGGATAATTAAAAAAGATATTGCCATTTTTTCAGGCACATCCTAATCATTTAAACACAATTTCTCAATATGTATTTTTAATTTAGTGGATTATGATGTACATGAAGAATTAGTAACAATAGCTTAATTCTAGAACTGTATTCATAATAAACTCATATTTGCTTTAAAACCATTTTAACTGTGTGACAAACATTAAATTTTTAAGTACACACTAATTGATAAACTTAGTTAATATATCTTAACTCTTCTATCTGTCTGTCGACTTATTAATGCAGAAAAATCTTCCAATCGATGAGTACTAGTTCTACAAAAAACACCTTTATTCTTTAATAATCCATTGAAGATCAATTTATATAAAATGTTGTTAGAAACATACAAATTGCTTATAACTAAGTTATTTATATTACAGAAGGGACAAGAGACAGTCTAACCTTTTTTTCTAGAACTAACAGTCTTCTATCAAATAGAAATATATAAGTTCTAAGAAAAGGAGAGGTTTTAAGGTTAGGAATCATAGTGCACCGGATCAACACCATCAGTCTGTGTTTACCTTCATGCTAGTGTTTCACCTGCATTCTAAATTTATAACTTTTATGATTCCTTGGTCTTTCACTGCCTTTTACAAGGTCATATTTATAAAACATAATTTTCTAAGATGTAGGCTATGTAGACTTTGCCCTGTGAAATAACTTCTGAAAATAATACATTATTGCCAAATGTTAAGACTTGATGCAGCCTCAATTCATGTAGATTCAAAATATTGAATGCCATTTTCATAGCTCTGTGGAAGAGGGAATATTGTGGTTTTTTTTCTTTTATTTTCTAAAGCTAAGTTGGCATTTGTTTGGAAGGATAATTTGATATAATTCAAAGACAGGGCAGTGAGAGAGGGAAAAAAGGTGAATTAAGATAATTACACATACTCAAGGGGCAATAAAATCTTCTCAAGGAAGGGCTGCAGAGGCCGTGTGTAAATAGGAATTTTTCAAAAGTATTTTTATCATAAGATGGGCTCCGTAAAAATTCATAAAATGTTCTCTTAAATTGCTAAAGCTTTAATTAAGCTGAGCTTGGTATTCATATTCACAAGATTGAGGTTAAAATAACCCACACTTCAAATCCTGTTACTGATGAACAGTATTTATTACTTCTACCTTCAATTTCTACATATATAAAATGAAAAGAATAATCCCTGCCAATGGGAATGTGTGTATCCAGTACATTGATAGTGTGTTGAATACACAATATATGTGCCTTTAAATCCCTACATTTACTTTGGTGAATCCTCACTATCTGGATATTTATCTCGTGTTTTGGGAGGATCTCTTCCTTTTTAACAGCAATAGCAGAATAAAGGCCCAAGGTCAAAGTTTTAGTGAGTAAAATCAATTGCAATGTAAATTGATATATGAATACATAGAAGAGTTTACATTGCCTATCTTATCCACCTAGGGAGGCCTTCTGTTCAACCAACGTCTGTAGGAGCAGTCCCCAAACCAACATTCAGTCCAAGCACATCTCTTAGTTATTCAATCATTTGCCAAATTTTCAGCAGATAAAAATTACATGATTTCAATGAAACCTCTTTGACTGATAGAATTTTTTTGTATTAAATTCTAAACAGTAGAAATTGACCTAAGAGTAATTATTAGTCTTTTAATAAGTTATCTGGTCTACTGTAAATACTTTAGGGACCATTTCAAGACTAGATTTTAACATTCTCATTTTATATTTTTTCTAAGACGACTTCATATCATTAATGGCCACAGGTTTCATGTTTAATTTAGTTGTGTCATACTTTGCTGTAGTTGGGATCTGTTGCCATTGTTCAAGGGTTTGCTTTGACTTTTACATCTTAGGTCCATAAATAATTGGACTAACCTACCCAAAGCATTTCCTTTTGCCAACAACAAATCCACAATTTAAAAAGTAACCAAGAAATTTGAAACACCAATTTATAAAACAAGGAAAGTGAAACTCTATTTTAAGCCAGTTTATGGAATAAAGATTCATACAAGGAAGAGATGGTGAAGAAAGATTTTGGCTTTGTTAAACTGAGAAGCAATGCATAAGTACTTAAATGCACATCTAATGAAGGACATACAACATTAAATATAAGAGTTCCACACAGCAAAATGACTTTGGAATTGAGTAAACTAAAGTGGTGAGGGATTTGACTACCTGTGGAACATTAAGAGCTTGCTATAGAAAGCCTTCATTTGAAGCATCTGCTTCACAAGCATATTTTAACACTCAACATTCTTGTTATGTTTGAAATATCAACTATCCAATTTTCATTGAAGGTAGTAGATAAGATGAACTTCATACTTTAAAGAATTCATTTCCAGTATTCCCATATAGCATGTAATTTCCCCTGCTAGAATTTTATATGAAAGCTCTTTCACAGCTGATCACCCACTCCCTTCGAGCCCAATATTTGTAAATTTCCTGTCTGGATTTGGGCCTAGTCATTACAACAGTGGCTGCTTCAGTGGGGTTTGTAATGGCCTGTTCCTTGTGTTGAGGCTTCTCACTCAGGCATCCTTAACTCTGCCTGATCTATTGGGACATTTTTATTTACAGTTCACTGAGTACATCGAAGCACTAAGATCACAATGTGTAATTTCTGACTTCTAATCTAATACACCTTTTCCCAATAACTTTTCTGGATATAAACAGCAACAGTACATTGGCTTCTTGTACAGATCCAATGCCAATCCTCATTAGCATAGAAAGAAGTACTTGTCTAAATAAATAAATCTAGAATTCATTGGTTAAGTCTCACTTCGAGAATTGAACGCCTATATTTTAACCTATACTTCCCAAGCCAAATCTGTACATTGCTCCTTGTTTGGTTTATAAATAATTTGTAGTTGTTTTTCTGTTTTAACTTAAATCCTAAGGTTGTGTTAGATTACGTTTTTATGATATACTTTAATGCAAAACATCTGCTTCACAATATCTTCTCCATCACCAAAAGTGTAAGGGAAATTGTTAGGTTTCTTTTATTCTGACTCATTACCTTGATGAGAGCAGTTATGTAGTGCTGGGGAAAATGCCTTACAAGAGAGACAGTACTGAAAGCAGCTGAAGTAATGAAACAGCTAGTAAACAAGAGACTTGGTAGCACAATAGTACTTATGAGTATCATTCAGCACCTTCCTGCTTAGTTCAATGTCAAGAGGAGTTCAGGATTGGCTGTTTTTTTTCTGTTATCTACTCTTTTTTTGTACCCTGCAGAATAATAAAGCATTTATCGCCTGTGGTGTGATTATTCCTTAGGTGGCAGGGACAAGAGTGAAATGCTCCTAGGTAACGATAGTGTTCCTTAGCTCAAAATTTAATGCATCTCTATGGGTAATTATTGGGATTTTTCCCGAGATACTTTGAAGCGGTAATATTTCTTTGGGATATATTAGCTAACTTTACAAGCATGGCTCAAGAAGCTCCCAATGCCTTAGTAACTGTCACATCTCTATCTCTATCTTCCTTTTTTTTGCTTTAATCTGTACATGTTGTAATAAAAAAACTAGTGGTTCTAAGACTATAACGTATTATTACCTTCAAGCTGTCTTTAAATTTTGACCTTTAACATATGGGTTCATTCATAACAAGTATATTTCACTATTACTCTGAAATAGAGAACCCATAAAAGGCAAAACATACAAGTATGCATACTTTTCACCCCTGGTTTTTATATTGGAATTGAGAAACAGATTTCCTCTTTTTAATTATCATCTCAGTTCTAGGAATTAAATCAGCTTTCTATGATGATCCCATTGAACAATATACACAGTTTTCTTCTTTTGCTGTTCTGATACAAGTTTTTCCTTTAGATGTTGTCTTTGCATTTTATTTCTGTGGAAAGACACCATGACCGAGCTAGTCTTATGAAGGCAAACATTTAACTGTGGTTGGCTTACAGTTCCAGATTAGCCCATTACCATCATGACAAAAAGCATGGCAGCTTGCAAGATGACATGGTGCTGGAAAAGGAGATGAGAATTCTAAAAGTTGATCCAAAGACAGGCAGGAAGAGTCTGTCTTCCACAGGCAGTAAGGAGGAGGTTCTGATTCCACACCGGAGAGAGCTTGAACATAGGATATGTCAAAGCCTGCCTACAGAGTGAGTAACTTTATTCAACTAGGCCATGCCTACTCCATTAAGGCCATTCCATAGAATCAAGCATTCAAATGCATGGATCTATGGGGATCTGTTCAAACCATGACAGATGTACATTTTAAAGGTAACTAAAATGTTTGATGACTAAAACTTGGTTTCAAATAAATTTTATTTAAATATTTTTGAAGATAAAAAAGTATGACTTAGTAATTTTATATATTCATCCGTACACTAATTGAACTTAATAGTATATTAGGTGTGGATTAAAACAGTGAGACAATCCTTAAGGACTAGAAAATATTCATTAACATACAATTCTACTGTGTGGGTTGACTTTTCTGAACTTGAAAATAACCTTGACATATCTAGGAAGAGGGGATAATAATGAACGGCCTCTGGAAGGATGGCATGTAAGCATGTTTATGGGACACTTTCTTGATTAATGATTGACGCAGGTGGGGCACACCCAGGAGATGAGGTGTAACCCCTGGGAAGGTAATTTTGACTCGTATAAGAAAGTAGGCTGAACAAACACCAAGTCGCAAAATAGTGCACAGTTTTATTCTATGTCCTCTGCATGACTTACTGCCTTAATTTTCTTTAAGAATAGACTGTGGTTGGTCCATATGAACCAAATAAACCCTTTTCTCCTTGGGTATCTTTTAGTCACTGTGTTTTATTACAGCAAAAGAAATAAGACACTCACCCACTTAGAACCAAGATTTTGTGTTCAATATCTCAAGCATACAAGCTAACAAAGGTAAGGCCTCTATAGTGGAGCATGTGATCCAATGGAACATCTTTTGGGCATATGCCCAAGAGTGGTATTACCTGAATCTTCAGGTAGATATATTTCCAATTTTCTGAGGAAGCTCTATTTTGATTTTCAGAGTAGGGAGAAGCCTTGAGGTCCAGCAGAATGAACTGAAATATGCAACCTCAGGAGGTGAGAGGTGGGTGGGGGCGGGGATGCCTCTAGAAACTATCAGAGACAGAGAGGTGAAAGACTCTCAGAACTCAAAGGGAGAGATTAGACATGAAATGCCCTACAGTGGGCAGAGGGAAGTCATAGAGTCTGCCACCAGTAGAAATACAGGACATCAAGTAGATGGATAGGGTTGCCATACCATAGTCAAAAACTCTGGCCCAGAGTTGTTCCTCTCTGAAAGAATTGCAGGGACTAAAATGGAGAAGAGACTAAGGAAAACGAGATCTAGTAACAGGTCCAAATGGAATCCAGCTCTAGGGGAGGCTCCAAGGACTGACACGATTACTGATGGTATGGTGTCATTACAGACAGGAGCCTAGCATGGCAGTCCTGTGAGAGGCCAACAAGCAGCTGACTGAGACAGATGCAAATACTTAACCCTGACAATTGAACTAAAGTCAGGGAACTCTTTGGTTGAATCAGGGAATTGTGGGAAGAAGCTGAAGAGGAGGGCAACCCCATAGAAGGCCAGCAGTCTCAACTAACCCAGACCTTTGAGCTCTCTTAGACACTGGGCCACCATACACTAATTGGTGTGCATACACTAATTGGTCTGATGCCCTGACACATATGCAGCAGAGGACTGCCCTGTCTGAGCTCAGTGGGAGAAGATAGCTGTTAATCCCTGAGAGAAATGAGGCTCCAGGGAGTGAGGAGACCTTGTGAGGGGGCATCCTCTTGGAGACAAGGGTGGAGAGGAAGATTGAGATGAGCAACTTTGGAAGGCAGATCTGGAGGGGGATAACAACTAGACTGTATTAAGTAATTTAAAAAAATCTCAAATATAAAACTTGAAATTAGAAGTTCTTACCAGTTGTCTTGTCAAAGATACGTACTCTGAAATGATCTTCTCTCTCTCTTTAGAAACACAAAAATATTTGTCTCTGTTGGATTTTTAAAAATAAATATGCTTCAGTAATATGTTACTTTGTAAATTACATTTTGAGTTCCTTGATTGATGCAAAGTATTCTGTAAATAAAATAATGTGTTTAGAAATCATTTACGGAGATTTATTTCTTTATTTTTTCACATTTCTGTCAATATCAACATAGTCGACAACATCTCTTAGCAGGAAACATTATCTTATATTTTTAATCAATATGTTTACTCTTAACAATGTACTTTATCCCTTTTTAGTTTATAGACATAGATGTATATTTAGATATGTATCATAAGTGTATCATACACCCACAAATACAAATTAATTGGTCAAATTTGCTTCTGAGTTTATCCCTCCACAATCAAGAATATGGTACTTCACAGAGATCATCAGTTTCAAACAGGTATATCTGTTTTCAGTGTTCCTTGTAACAGAAACCCAGTCCAAGCAACCTCCATGTGCTTTTCCTCTGTTAAAGGAAATGCTCCTGGCAGAAAAATTGTCTCCTCTTGCTTGGTGCTTCCTTCAGCCAATGACCAATTAAGACTGAGCTTACTTGGTCAAACTTCAAACTTCATGCAACTATCAAACCAAACCACTCAGTTCAATCTCCAGAAGCAACATCAGTCTCAAGTTCCTTCCTGCAACCACTTCAATCTCCTTATTTCAACTTCATTTTATCATCCCTGAGGAACACTTTCTAACTGGAAACCTCATGCAAGAAATTGCTTACAGTCACCCAACCTAAGCTACAAATTCTTATTTTCTTTCATTGTGATTCTCACAGTTGTAGTTTCTGTGTAAACTCTCCTCTAAAAGTTCCTTCCCTTCACTGGTGTCACTGTGAAAGTGGTAATACTTTAAGAGGTGGGTACTCTGAGGGGAGGAAATGTATCCTTGAGAGGGTAGGCTTTCACAGTTTGTATCCTGTCCCTATTTCCTACCACTTCTGTTTCCTAACAGTAGAAACAATGTAACTAATAGACTCTTCCTCCTATCATCAAAGCTTTCACAACATGATAGGCTGTATAGTTTCTTAAATTGTGAGCCTAGATAATGTCTCCTTAAGTTACACTTCCCCATCTATTTGATAACAACAATGAGCCAAGAAAAGCAATATACGCTTTCTCCTTCATATGATTCCGAATTCTTTCAAATGACCCTTGAATTGGCTTTCTTTGGTCAGCTGAATATGCTACTACCACTTACTTCTGGGCTCATTTTAATAAATTTTGGGTATTATCTTATTTGTGTTTCCATGTTCTTGGTAAATATGCATTTCTATTTGTTGACAGATTTCTTTCATGAAAGTCAAGCTGCATAGAAACAGACATTTCATCGCTGACTCTTGTTAGTTTATTTGTAAAACATAGGTGTGCCCAACAAAAGATAAATGCTCCAGAAATACATATTTTCAGTTTAAAACAAAGGTTTCAGCCACAGAGCGACTCGCTACAGTTGTTCCCCTTAATCTTTTTTTGGAAGTCTCCCCTGACATTTTTGATGATATTCTTCCATGTCTCGCCCAGCTCTGTCTACAAAACAATATAGAAAAACAAAATAAAAAAAAAAACATTTTGTGCCACAGTGAAAACTTTGTGTCTTACATACTGACTGTCCTTACTGTTTGACTCATTGAGCACACGTTTAGATTTTTTATAATATCCCTGGACTCCAACCTCATAGGTAGCAATGAATATCCTAGTAAGAGCACCAGTGGAAGGGGAAGCCCTGGGTCCTGCCAAGACTGAACCCCCAGTGAACGTGATTGTTGGGGGAAGGGTGGTAATGGGGGGAGGATGGGGAGGGGAACACCCATATAGAGGGGGAGGGGGAGGAGTTAGGGGGATGTTGGCCAGGAAACCGGGAAGGGGAATAACAATCAAAATGTAAATAAGAAATACTCAAGTTAATAAAGATGGAAAAAGAAAAAGAATTATGACATATTGGTCACAATCCATTCATGAAGTACGTGGTGGTTAAGTTCTGTACATTCCTTTATTCTCTTTAAAACCTCTTTCCCTCTTCCTGGAGGGAAGGTCAACTTCCTGCAATATTTTATTGTAAAATAAATGAAATTTATAATGAAAATACTGTCTATAGTTTTGCATACTGTACTTGTTAGGACTTTTGGATACATATCCTGCTTCACATCTAACTAAATAAAAAGACACTGGCATGTGTATTCGATAATGCAGAGATACTTTAACAAGTTTGGTAGAGTATCAACAGACTCAAAAGCAGCAACAGTGTAAATTCTAGTTCCAAATAAGCAGTGTCAGGACCCAAGAAGAATTGTTGTGTCCACTTCGCCCATAGTCAGGAAAAGGCCAGAGTCTCAGCTCAGTCAGGCCAGAGAAACCCACATAATCATTGAAGAATCACCTCCCATTTGGAGGGAGAGGAATCAGCTAAAAGAGAAAGGCGGGCAGACCTTAGGGCTGCTCACTCATAACCAATCTCAGAAGACCTTGAGCTTGTTTCTTGTCACAATTCACAGCCCAATCAAGTCACCAGAAAACCAGATAAAATTTTATTCCCTCCATTTACTTTTTTAAGTTCAGTGCCCTTTTAGACATAGATTGAAATATAACAATTGAAAAAGGAGACTTTATTTTAGAATGTTAGTTCAATCATAGATACGCGTATATGTGATTTAAAAATATGTGGTCTAGAAATTTATTTACATATACATACTTCATTCTCTGTATTTTCTTCCCACATGTTACCTTACAAAGCAAAAATGCAAATATCTAGAAAAGATGTAATGCCAAGCTAAACAACAAAGTCTGATGTTGCTTTACCATATGAAAATGTATATATTTTAAGCTCCAAATATATTTTCCTGTTATTATCATATATTAATTCCTCATACTTGTGGAATTTTCAGTCTTTTGCTTTCTTTCCCCTTTAAAATACATTTTGTGTGCTCTTTAGCTCTCATTTTAACCAATGAGTAAATGGTAACCTAAAATTTTAGGAGAACAAAAGAAATAGTATTTTAATTACTAATTGCATCAACAAAATGAATCTTTTAATTTTCTTTCAAAGACATTGAATGACACATGTTTACAGGATATTGTAAGTTCTTTGACATGTTTTAGACATTCTTCATGTTATTTTACTGTGCTGTCTTCCACAGATATGGCATTCCTATTCCAGCTTATTTCCTATCTGAAGAGTGCTACTTTGATTTCAGTGGGGGTGAAACGAACTCAACTCCATCAATATGTACCACACTATACAAAACATGTTTACATTCGAATATAATTTCAAATGAGAAAGATGGTATTAATCTGCCCACAGATCAAAAATGTTTTACTACAACAAACTAATTTTATATGTCTAAAATTAGGTGTGCCATGAAGATATATATATATATATATATATATATATATATATATATATATATATATATATATAAACCATGTTTGATCACCTCATAATTATACTACCTCTTTTTGCTCTCTGATCGAGAGTCTGAGGTGGCATTCCTTCAAGCAGCTAATTTGCTGTCAAACTCCTACCTTACATAAGTTAATACACTTCCCTGCATTTTCTGTGGGAATATTACTATTTCTACCTAATCATCACTGAAACAATAAATCTTCCAAAGTTACAAAGCTGAGAACAGGCTGGAAATAGGCTTGCTGAAGTAACGCCACACTCTAATTTGACAAATTCTACTTTCCGTGAAATATGGCATTTTTTTAACTCCTCAAAAGCAGACATATTTTTAAACTACAACTACCTACACTGATGAATGCATTGAGAAAGTGGATGATGATATCAATTTTGTGTTCTATATATTAATGAATTATAATACCAGTGTGTTAAGCAGTATGGCGGAGCTGTAATGAATTTTTAGCATTGCTCTGCATAGAGCACGTCTTGATGGTAGATCATCAGTTTTACACCAATTGTCTGACATCTGTGAATTATTTCCAGGCCACAGTAACTAAAATGACTCTAATCCACTTTAAAATTAATGAATTCTATTCTATTGAGTAGATTTATGCTCATGCAGAACTAATATGGATGAAAAGATTTTATTAATGCAAACCAAAGTAATAGCAAAATCAAAAGAAAGACAGATAAAGTTATAGAATATTTGGAATGTCTTAATAAATTCTACCATTCCGTAACAAATTGTTTAAACAAAAAGCCCAGAGAGTTATACTCTTGGTTGCCCAGTCAAGCCAACTATAGGCTCATATCTATCTCCATGTTCACATTACACTTTTGTCATAGAAATGAATCATTCCAAAAGTCTGAACAACCATTGTCTGTGAACAAAGGAATGTATTTGTGATCACTGAATAACTACAGACTTGTGGACCAGTCACAAAACTTCTCTGGATTGTATCAGTTAAAGTCACACTTTATTTTTAAATTAATCTAAAAAGAATAATCTAACAAATTAGACTTATGTTTCTGAAGATTCTAAAAATTCTGCTAGAAGTGAGAGCATATTCGAAAATTTTTTAAAATACAGTGAGTTTTCACCATTTATAGTCTCTCCTTTAGTTAGTTTATTAGTAGCATTTATCCAGCCTTCCTATGAAGGATTTCTTATCCTGAACCATAGTTGCAGCTTATATCAAACGCTTGAAGTAGAAAGCCTTTAGAACATATCCATGTGATTACACCCTAGATTCATAAAAACATTCATTCAGTTCTAAGTCAGAGTGACTTCATTGCTGAATAAACCATGCTATAAGTATTCTTCAAGATGCTTTTGTTGTAAACATTATGTCAAAATATTGCCCCATGCAGTCACTATCAAAAGAGAATAGGCGAAAATGAATAACTAATAACGTTTGGATTTTGGGTTATCTATTTAACAACACCGGTTATGATAAGTTAATTGTCTTAGTTGCTATTCTATTACTGCGAAGACACACCATGACTAACGTGACCCTTATAAGAGAAAGCAGTCAATTGGAAACTTACAGTTTCAGAGGCTTGGTCCATTCTTATCATGGCAGGGAG
Source organism: Rattus norvegicus (assembly GCF_021556685.1). NCBI lineage: Eukaryota > Metazoa > Chordata > Mammalia > Rodentia > Muridae > Rattus > Rattus norvegicus. The sequence goes on along the minus strand of NC_141542.1, from coordinate 44,319,092 downwards.
CATGGAAGAAGGAGTGCATGCTGTTGGAGCAATAGTGACTGAGAGGTACATTAGCATCTACAAGCGAAAGTAGGGAGTGGCCTTGGCCAAAGCCCACCCCCAATAGCATACTTCCTCCAACAGGGAAACGCCCACTTCAACAAAAAACACATCTCCCAAACCTCAAAAACATAACTCTCTAAGCATTCAAATATAAGAGAGTCATCTTATTCAAACCACCATACTAATAAACAGAAATTTTTAAGAATGTCTATGAAGAAATAAGCCTGGCAGTGTAGACAGTAAGAGAGAGAATAAAGTAATTACCTTTATATTGTTCCTGCTTCTTCAGGGGGGTTGCAGTATATATGTATATTTTTCTGTTTTGGTCTGCTTAAACACAGATCAACTTCATTCTAAACAAAGTATGAGATCCAATGTGAACACAGATTAGCTCATTCGTAGATTGCCTCCTAGATTACCACATCACTAACCTCAGCCTGTTATCTGAAGCTTAAAGCGCCCCCACACAGTGAGAGCCAAACAAAGCAAGCTGACTTCCTGTGTAAAGAGAAAAGAAAGTCAGAAAAACACCTTCACTAAAATTCCAGAGCAGGGGTTCTCCACCTGTGGATTGCAACACCTTTTGGGGGGGTCAAAGAACCCTTTCACAGGGTCACCTTAGCCCGGAAAATTAAATTATAATTCATAACAGTAGCAAAATTACAGTTATGAAGTAGCAAGAAAAAGAATTTGATGGTTGGGGGTCACCACAGCATGAGACACTGTACTAAAGGATCAAAGCATTAGGAAATCTGAGAACTACTGTTCCAGAGGAACTGAGTCAAATAAAAATATACAACCCTTATCCTAATTTCTATGCAGATCATGCACACATTTTCTCATTAGATATAAGCAATACAAATGAACCACATACTAAGTGTATCAGTGCTTTCTGAATATTGGGTATTTGCAAATATATAAACTGCAACATTATTAAGAGGAGAAAAAAGTAAGAACAAGTCTATTGCTTTTGGAAACTGTTAATTATGCTGTTTTTCATTTGCACCTGGAACAGTAATGAAATTTGTGTTATAATTTTATATGTATGGAGTTTTTAGCTGCACATATATTTCTGAAAAGCTAGTGCTCATGGAGGCGCAGTGAGGTAACTAGATTCTCAGGAAAGGAAGATACAGATAGCTGTGAGCCACTTATACATGCTAGTAATTGAATGCAAGCCCCCAGAAAGAACAGCAAGGAACTTTGACCTCTTAGTTCTGATCCCACAAAAATTATATATTTTTGAAATAGGAAATGACACCACAATACTCAGCTAGAGTGAGATCTCTAATAACATTTGTGTTACCCTCGTAAATTAATACATTTATGATTTCTTTTAATTCTAGCTATGCTTTAATTGTTTTTATAATTTTAAAATGACTTTATTGAATTTGTCCTTTGATGATTTCATATGTTTGAAGTGCATTCTGATTACTGTCTCCTACCTTCATATTCTCCCTCCCAGTTTTATTAAGCTGCTCTCCTTCCTTCAATTCCCTTTCAAAATCCCTCCCTGGCTACTGATGGATTCTGAAGGAGATGCAGCCATTGTCTCAGGTTGTATACTCATGAGATGGCTTAAAGACTTCAATGGTATTTCCAAACCCACAGTCACACAACCCAACCTAACTTTTTATTTTAGCCTGAGACCATTGCTATATCTTGAATTGCTAATAGCACAATACTCAAATGTCTGTTAGAAGAAAAACCAACCCATGGACATTAGCAATAGATTTCTTTCTTGCGTATCCAAAAGAGATACAGTACAGCATAGAATACTGATGAGCAAACAATAAGTCTAAAATAAACCAGTATCTGTCTTGCTCAAGCACCAAACACTTCTGATTTTTATGCCAGGACCTGTTCTAATCCATTGCAGAAAACGACAGGGTAAATTCCAATCAACCTGAGACCCAAAGAGGAAACTGAGGAAAGTTATACAGCTGATAAGAGACAAATCAGGGCTCGACTCTGTCACTCTCAACTGCTGCCTGATCTTGGCATCACGAAATCCCCAATATCAGACCAAAGAGACACTAACCATCCTCGCTAATACAATAGACAGCCTCTTGAGAGCACAGGCTGGGAGGATGTCAACATGCAGTCTAGCACCCTCTTTAATTCTTTTGTACGCTAACATTCGTATAAATCCATTGAGAATGTGATATAATATATTTTGATATCCTCTCCTCCTGCTCATCACTGAAGCCACACTCTCAACCAACTTTACCTCACTAAACTAACTTTACCTTCCAACTTCGTGACCTCCATTTTCCTTCATCTCTTAATAAACTGCTGGGTTCAATTCCCATTTGTTCTGCCTGTTAATTCATAGGTTTAGGAGCAGTCACTGGGTCAGAATTGAAATACAAGGGACCATGGCTCTAAAGAAAGCTGACTCTTCCTCCCTGAATAGCCACCAGCTATCCACCTTCCCAGTTATGACAGGAGCTCATGAGATCTTTGCCCCTTCTATGCCAGAATGTTGACTGGCTGGATCTTGTGTAGGTCTTGTGCAGATAATTACAGCTGTTGTGAGCTCTTGGTTGCAGTGGTCCTCTCATGTTCAGAGAACATTTTCAATGTGGTCCTTCCAGATTGCTGACTATTGTTGACTTCCCAACTTTTCTTCTCTGATGGTGCTTGAACAGGTTGAGTACTCCAATTTCCTTGTAAATAGAAATGTATGTAAATGTAACTTTATCTTTTATATTCTTGAGTTAGTTGTATGAACATATTTAAATGCAAGGATGTATGTGTATCAATTTAAATTAACAGGAACACATATATACTAAAAGCAATGTACTTATATTTTTTTTCATATCAATACATACATACACAATCGCATTTCTTTCTTTCATAACTTAATCCCAAAGTGAATACAGAAAACCAGTGTGATTTTTAGGCCTTGACAAATTCTATTAAAAGTAAGAGTGGAAGTGAAAATCTTTATAGAATTTCATGCTTAATTTGAAGTAGTAGGATAATGCTATTTTAATTGGAAACCACTGAATAAACTCCACACATATTTGTTTTGATGATTTGATATGAAATAAAGGGGTCTGATGGCCTCCTATTTTCAACCAAAAATGTAATCTGTGCAGTTCATTCTGAATGCTCTCCCTGTAAGCATCATGTCTTGTTTGCATTGGACGTTCATACCAGAAAGTCAGCAACCACCAACCTAAGATATCAAAATGATCCAGTAACTTGAATTGGTACATCCTACAGATAACAAAGCAATTTAATTTCTGTATTTCACTTTCTGCAGTATCTGTTATAACATAGAATGACTTTAAAATGTTTACATATCTCTAAAAGTACCTATCCTCAGTGAAAATGTGGGTTTGATTAAAATTTCCCCATAAGAGCCACGGAAAAGCAGCCCTAGCCCCAACGCCCCACTGGGTCTAGGGTAGCAAGGATGGAATATAGATTTTAGTAAGTAAAAACTCAGGACTATTGGGGGAGCAGGGGACTTTAGTAATGTGGATGTTTGGGAGTGGCCCAGTCACTGAGCTGATTAAAGAATATTAAATATAAAGCATGTGAGTGTGTCTCATTCAGGAATTCATAACGTTGGGATGGGTAATGAGGAATCATTAATTACCTACAGCAAAAATAATGTACTTGTTGATATTGTCTCACAAATACCTATGACTCTAGCCTCCATTTATCGTTAGCTCCTTTAGCTCCAGCCAGTCTGATGTCATTCCTTTCTATGTGCCATGACATCTCCCATTTAATAATAATATGCTTGGTATACAGTATTTCACAGTATGTTATTCACCAGACAATTGTAAATAATGTTTGAATATTCAAGTATGTGTAACTAGTATTTAATACACTATTGTTTACACTATCCTAAAAATAGCAAACCAATACTCTTAAATGAATGAATCTAAGAAATGTATGCATTCATTAGAATGATGGTGCAGATAACCTGGAAATATGTTTATGTGTATAGAAGAGTATATAATATGCATGCATTTATAGATAATCATATAATGTTTCTGTGTATTATATTTTTGACCTAAACTTATTATTCACGTACATGTTTTTCCTTGAAATAATACCTAATTCACAACTGCTACTCTGTTTCCAGATGGCACTGCTCTTGGCAGATTTGATGTGCCATATCACATAGAAAGCTCAGGAAACTGAAGTGGCACAGGCCCTGTTTAAAACCTTTGTAATCAGTATTATACACAGCACATGACACAGAGTATCTCTCTCAACAAATTCCCACCTAACATTCCTAACATTCCCACTGGCAAATTACACTTCAACAATTTCCCTCTGAAATCCATAATGTTTAGCTTTATCTGACTGCATGAAGTTCACAAGAGAGGGTTTTTCCAACTATGAAAGGGGATCCTGATTCTGTATGCAAAACAAAAGCAAAACTCAACAGAGAAAAAGCAAAGTAGCTAGCAAATAAACAAGGAGACAGTATCAATGTAAAAAATATACGTTTTATATAGATGTGCAATAACATTGTAGATCAAGTGAATGTGTGCCCTGAAAGAAACTAATTAGGAAAAGATAAGTGTGGGTTTCCAGGCTATGAAATGTAGCTAACTTACTTTGGCTGCTTATTTTAAAAGCTTTAGTTCTGTTTGTAAGATAGCCACATTTTAGTAACCCATATCTTTTGTGAGATTAAATCTGTCTGATGGGAATATTCTTGCACCGATAGAATAAAGAGCGTGGCAAACTTCCGTGAGGAACAGGTTATCTTTATTAAAGTATTTATCATTTTTACAGCTGGAATTGGTATTAATATTTCAACAAACAATCTCAGTAAGCCTTATCTTCTCTTTGTTGACTTTAGTTAAGCACTGTCAGCAGTAGGCTATTTAGAACAGCTTGGCCTGCTCAAGCAGAATAATTCATCTTAGAACTTAAAAAAAATAGGCTCGCTTTTAATATTCATCAGGGGCATGCCAAAGTAGAAAGACAAACTTAGTCCAGAGGATGTACAACTTCAGAACTGTTATTGATGGCCTTCTTTTCCTGTTTTGAGGAGGCATTCAACAATGAAGACTGGGTAAAAATCCTTTTCAATGATTTCATAACACACAGAGGCTCTGAGCTCATAGACATTTTTTCTTGGTAATTATAGGTTATTAAACACAAGTATCTCTCAGCGTTGATCTGATAAAATCTTTCTGAAGATTTCAAATAAAAAACACTAGGAAAAAGAAATAGAGAAACCTATGTTTTGAATTTAGTACGTTATTTTGATTTCGTGATCTTATTTTAAAAAACTCTAACCATCATTTGAAGCTCAGAAGAAATTCAGAGTCCAAATGCCCTTGTTCACAATTGTCCTAGTTCACAAATGGCCTACTTAAGAAATCAGTATGATTATGAGATAAAATTGGTTAAAATGAACCACTTTCTTGAATATAATTGATTCTATATCTGAAACTACAATTATTGGCATGCACTTATGTGACTGATTGAAGTCATAAATCAATCATTTTGCTCAAAATCATACTAAATAAATGATATATTAAAAAAGAATGACTACAAATAACTTTATGGGTCACTTGTTTTATGAAGCTGCATTAGAGTACGTGTTTATGCTTTGGTAGTTAACTTCTTTTTAGTGCAAACAGGGTGATTTGAGGCTATCTCTTGAGCTTCCTGTGTAACACTAATCCTTGTGATTTCATATGGACAGCCCTAGGAGAGCATCTGTGACAGCAGATTGCACTTCTCCCATATACTGACTTTATGAAGTTAAAGTTACCAGTTACTGAGGGGCATGAAAGTGTTTCATAAGCTATTTAGCTGATGGTTATTAAACTAAGTACTTGACAATACAATATGAGCTTAAATATTACTGTAACAATATCTCTTAAAAACCTAATAAGAATGTTTCATTCCATATTATTCACAGTACAATGGAGGTTCAATTACTCCTTTATGAAATGAGTTCCCTTGTAGGAGGACCAGCAGTCTCAACTAAGCTAGACCCCTGAGATCTCTCAGACACTGGACCACCAACCAGGCAGCATGCACCAGTTGATGTGAGGCCCCCAACACATATAGAGCAAAGGACTCCCAGGTCTAGGTTCACGCAGAAAAACTTCACCTAACTCTCAAGAGACTGAAGGCCCCAGGGAGTGGGGAGGTCTGTTGGGGTGAGGATTTGGGGGGTGGGAGCTTGGGGTTGAGGGATGGGGACATCCTGAGGAGGTATGAGAGGAGGAACAGTCAGAGGGTTGACCTTGAGAGGGGTAAAATTTGGAAAGGCAAATGGATGGAACTGGAAAATATCATCTTGAGTGAGGTAACACAATCGCAGAAAAACACACATGGTATGCACTCACTGATACATGGATATTAACCCAAAATGTTCGAATTACCTTAAATGCACAGAACACATGAAACTCAAGAAGGATGACCAAAATGCAGATGCTTCACTCCTTCTTTAAAAGGGGAACAAGAATACCCTTGGGAGGGGATAGGGAGGCCAAGTTTAGAACAGAGACTGAAGGAACACCCATTCAGAGCCTGCCCCACATGTGGCCCATACATATACAGCCACCAAACTAGGTAAGATGGATGAAGCAAAGAAGTGCAAGCTGACAGGAATCGGATGTAGATCTCTCCTGAGAGACACAACCAGAATATGGCAAATACATTGGCGAATGCCAGCAGCAAACCACTGAACTGAGAATAGAATCCGTTGAAGGATTCAGAGAACTGACTGAAAGAGCTTGAAGGGGCTTGAGACCCCATATGACTAACAATGCCAACCAACCAGAGATTCCAACCCTGGGCTCCAACTGCATAGATAGCAATAAATAGAGTAGTAAGGGTACCAGTGGAAGGGGAAGCCCTTGGTCCTGCCAAGATTGAACCCCCAGTGAACGGGATTGTTGGGGGGAGGGCGGTAATGCGGGGAGGATGGGGAGGGGAACACCCATATAGAAGAGGAGTGGGAGGGGTTAGAAGATACTGGCCTGGAAACCAGGAAAGGGAATAACAATTGAAATGTAAATAAGAAATACCCAATTTAATAAAGATGGAGAAAAAAAAAAACAAAAATGAAGATTTAAAAAAAAGACTAAAAATTATTTTTAAAAAAAGGAAAAAATGAAATGTGTTCCCCTAATATCTACACCTTTGTATGTTGAATCAATCCTAAGCCATGATACCCTGAAATTAGGGAATTATTATTATCTAACTAAGATTGTGACAAGATCATGAATAATGGCCTACTGGTATCATATCATTGAAATAAGATTCTCATAAAATATCTTGGTGTGACTTTAATCAAGCAAGTAAAAGATCTATATGGCAATAACTTCAAGTCCCTGAGGAAAGAAATTGTAGAAGATCTCAGAAGATGGAAAGATCTCCCATGCTCATGGATTGATAGGATTAATATAGTAAAAATGACCATCTTGCCAAAAGCAATCTACATATTCAATGCAATCCCCATCCAAATTCCAACAGATTGGGAAAAGTTCCTTATCGGTCCTACATCCAATAGAGTGCTAATATAAAAAATATACCAAGAACTCGGAAGTTAGAAACCAGAGAGTCATATAACCCTATTAAAAATGGGGTACAGAGCTAAACAAAAAATTCACAACTGAGGAATATTGAATTGCCAAGAAGAACCAAAAGAAATGTCAACATCCTTAGTCATCAAAAACTCATGTGACAGCAGAATCTGGCAAAGATGTGGAGAAAGAGAAACCCTCCTTCATTGGGGACGATATACAGAGGGTCAGGAATTTGAACAGAGGTGTGCAGCAATGGAGGATGGGTAACTAGGGGTAGCCATCAGCAAGTTCCAGATGCCAAGAAAGAAAGAGGCTCCCAGGACCCAATGGGAGATGAGATTAGCTAAAATGCCCAACAAAGGAGAAGGAGAACCTATAGAGATCATATCTTGAAGTTAAGCAAGGCCCCAGGTTGGGGAATGGGAACACCCACCCTTCTTCAAACTTTAACTCAGAATTACTCCTGTCTAAAGGAAACATGGAGACAAAGTGTGGAGCAGAGACTGAAGGAAAGACCATCCAGAGCCTGTCCCACCTGAAGATTCATCCTGTATACAGACACCAAACCCAGACACTAATGTGGATGCCAAGAAGTGCTTTCTGACAGGAGCCTGATATAGGCATCACCTGAGAGGACTTGCAAGAGCATGACAAAACACATGGACTGAGCATGGGTTCCCCAATGGAGGAGTTAGAGAAAGGACTGAAGGAGCTTAAGGGATTTGCAGTCCAATAGGAAGACCAACAAATATCAACCAACCAGACCTCCAAGAGCTCCCAGGGACTAAACCAAAAAAAGAAAAGAAAAGGAAAGAAAAGAAAAGGAAAGGAAATTAGAATCTCTCCCTGCCTCATTTCCTCTCTCCCTTTTGTCTCTCCTCTATCATTTAGCAAACGGGGAATGTTTACAAACAAACCCAATAAACTCATCACTTCACAAGACTCTGTATTTGAATCTTCCATCTTTAAAACCTGAGATATAGTTATAGTTTCAGTCACCAGTTGGTGGAATTCTGTCTCAACTCCCCTTACTAATTAACAGTGTCTTCAAACCTAAAAGACACGGTAACCTCATAGTGTATGCATGAGTTATCTTCACAGCTATAATATTTCTCTGCAATATTTGGCTGTCCTCAGTGATGAGATGTGACACATATTATACTTGTTATATGACATTGTAAAAATGTTGATGTTTTCATTTCATTTTCCAATATGTGGTTAATGTGGAAATAAAATTGCTGTGTGTACATTGATCTCCTTTCCAGAATAGTCACTGATTTATCTGATTGCTAAAGAGCTGTGTTAGAAATGATTTAAAAATCGAAATGTAAACAATTGTTTTATCTGGCTCCAATGGTACTTTCTTCTACACTATGCTCTTCTTTCTTTATTTGCATATCATACTTTTAGAAACTAAAAAATCAGGAAAATAACTCTCCTCCCTTTGATATTGCCAATAGTGCCTTGTATTTTGTACGATTGAGTGTTTAATGGCAGCTGATTGCTTCAAAGTCTATTTCAATGACTTGTCTTCTTTTCCAACTCATTCATTAACTGAGGCTTTTTGTTCCTGTTGATTTATTCGGTTTTCTAGTCTAATGTTGGTTTTGCTTATTTATTTTTTCCATGAACAGGTGTTTCAACAACAACAATTTTTTTAAAAACAGCAAAAAAATAAATAAAATTGAGTTTTGTTCTTTTCTGCTTTTTACAAAGATTTATTACTTTACCAAATATTTTTTGTAAATATGTCATTGACCTCAATCATTCACTATTAATTCATTATCATTGTATGAGGTCAGACTTGTCTGAAAATGTTAACCTTTTTTACTGTGTTTCTTTATTTTTTTTTATTTTTTTTATTAACTTGAGTATTTCTTATATACATTTCAAGTGTTACTCCCTTTATCGGTATCCGGGCAAACATCCCCCTCCCCCCTCCCCTTCCTTATGGGTGTTCCCCTCCCAACCCTCCCCCCATTGCCGCCCTCCCCCCACCAGTCTAGTTCACTGGGGGTTCAGTCTTAGCAGGACCCAGGGCTTCCCCTTCCACTGGTGCTCTTACTAGGATATGCATTGCTACTTATGAGGTCAGAGTCCAGGGTCAGTCCATGTATAGTCTTTGGGTAGGGGCTTAGTCCCTGGAAGCTCTGGTTGCTTGGCATTGTTGTACATATGGAGTCTCGAGCCCCTTCAAGCTCTTCCAGTTCTTTCTCTGATTCCTTCAACGGGGGTCCTATTCTCAGTTCAGTGGTTTGCTGCGGGCATTCGCCTCTGTATTTGCTGTATTCTGGCTGTGTCTCTTAGGAGCGATCTACATCCGGCTCCTGTCGGTCTGCACTTCTTTGCTTCATCCATCTTGTCTAATTGGGTGGCTATATATGTATGGGCCACATGTGGGGCAGACTCGGAATGGGTGTTCCTTCAGTCTCTGTTTTAATCTTTGCCTCTCTCTTCCCTGCCAAGGGTATTCTTGTTCCCCTTTTAAAGAAGGAGTGAAGCATTCACATTTTGATCATCCGTCTTGAGTTTCATTTGCTCTAGGCATCTAGGGTAATTCAAGCATTTGGGCTAATAACCACTTATCAATGAGTGCATACCATGTATGTCTTTCTGTGATTGGGTTAGCTCACTCAGGATGATGTTTTCCAGTTCCAACCATTTGCCTACGAATTTCATAAAGTCATTGTTTTTGATAGCTGAGTAATATTCCATTGTGTAGATGTACCACATTTTCTGTATCCATTCCTCTGTTGAAGGGCATCTGGGTTCTTTCCAGCTTCTGGCTATTATAAATAAGGCTGCAATGAACATAGTGGAGCACGTGTCTTTTTTATATGTTAGGGCATCTTTTGGGTATATGCCCAAGAGAGGTATAGCTGGATCCTCAGGCAGTTCAAAGTCCAATTTTCTGAGGATTCTCCAGACTGATTTCCAGAATGGTTGTACCAGTTTGCAATCCCACCAACAATGGAGGAGTGTTCCTCTTCCTCCACATCCTCGCCAGCATCTGCTGTCACCTGAGTTTTTGATCTTAGCCATTCTCACTGGTGTGAGGTGAAATCTCAGGGTTGTTTTGATTTGCATTTCCCTTATGACTAAAGATGTTGAACATTTCTTTAGGTGTTTCTCAGCCATTCGGCATTCCTCAGCTGTGAATTCTTTGTTTAGCTCTGAACCCCATTTTTTAATAGGGTTATTTGTTTCCCTGCGGTCTAACTTCTTGAGTTCTTTGTATATTTTGGATATAAGGCCTCTATCTGTTGTAGGATTGGTAAAGATCTTTTCCCAATCTGTTGGTTGCCGTTTTGTCCTAACCACAGTGTCCTTTGCCTTACAGAAGCTTTGTAGTTTTATGAGATCCCATTTGTCGATTCTTGATCTTAGAGCGTAAGCCATTGGTGTTTTGTTTAGGAAATTTTTTCCAGTGCCCATGTGTTCCAGATGCTTCCCTAGTTTTTCTTCTATTAGTTTGAGTGTGTCTGGTTTGATGTGGAGGTCCTTGATCCACTTGGACTTAAGCTTTGTACAGGGTGATAAGCATGGATCGATCTGCATTCTTCTACATGTTGACCTCCAGTTGAACCAGCACCATTTGCTGAAAATGCTATCTTTTTTCCATTTTATGGTGTTGGCTCCTTTGTCAAAAATCAAGTGACCATAGGTGTGTGGGTTCATTTCTGGGTCTTCAATTCTATTCCATTGGTCTATCTGTCTGTCTCTGTACCAATACCATGCAGTTTTTATCACTATTGCTCTGTAATACTGCTTGAGTTCAGGGATAGTGATTCCCCCTGAAGTCCTTTTATTGTTGAGGATAGCTTTAGCTATCCTGGGTTTTTTGTTATTCCAGATGAATTTGCAAATTGTTCTGTCTAACTCTTTGAAGAATTGGATTGGTATTTTGATGGGGATTGCATTGAATCTGTAGATTGCTTTTGGTAAAATGGCCATTTTTACTATATTAATCCTGCCAATCCATGAGCATGGGAGATCTTTCCATCCTCTGAGGTCTTCTTCAATTTCCTTCTTCAGTGTCTTGAAGTTCTTATTGTACAGATCTTTTACTTGCTTGCTTAAAGTCACACCGAGGTACTTTATATTATTTGGGTCTATTATGAAGGGTGTCGTTTCCCTAATTTCTTTCTCGGCTTGTTTCTCTTTTGTGTAGAGGAAGGCTACTGATTTATTTGAGTTAATTTTATACCCAGCCACTTTGCTGAAGTTGTTTATCAGCTTTAGTAGTTCTCTGGTGGAACTTTTGGGATCACTTAAATACACTATCATATCATCTGCAAACAGTGATATTTTGACTTCTTCTTTTCCGATCTGTATCCCCTTGACCTCCATTTGTTGTCTGATTGCTCTGGCTAGAACTTCAAGAACTATATTGAATAAGTAGGGAGAGAGTGGGCAGCCTTGTCTAGTCCCTGATTTTAGTGGGATTGCTTCGAGTTTCTCTCCATTTAGTTTAATGTTAGCAACTGGTTTGCTGTATATGGCTTTTACTATGTTCAGGTATGGGCCTTGAATTCCTATTCTCTCCAGGACTTTTATCATGACGGGGTGTTGAATTTTGTCAAATGCTTTCTCTGCATCTAATGAAATGATCAGGTGGTTTTGTTCTTTCAGTTTGCTTATATAATGGATCACGTTGATGGTTTTCCGTATATTAAACCATCCCTGCATGCCTGGGATGAAGCCTACTTGATCATGGTGGATGATAGTTTTGATGTGCTCTTGGATTCACTTTGCCAGAATTTTATTGAGTATTTTTGCATCGATATTCATAAGGGAAATTGGTCTGAAGTTCTCTTTCTTTGTTGTGTCTTTGTGTGGTTTATGTATAAGAGTAATTGTGGCTTCGTAGAAGGTATTCAGTAGTGATCCATCTGTTTCAATTTTGTGGAATAGTTTGGATAATATTGGTATGAGGTCTTCTATGAAGGTTTGGTAGAATTCTGCACTAAACCCGTCTGGACCTGGGCTCTTTTTGGTTGGGAGAACTTTAATGACTGCTTCTATTTCCTTAGGAGTTATGGGGTTGTTTAACTGGTTTATCTGTTCCTTATTTAACTTCGGTACCTGGTATCTGTCTAGGAAATTATCCATTTCCTGAAGATTTTCAAGTTTTGTTGAATATAGGTTTTTATAGTAAGATCTGATGATTTTTTGAATTTCCTCTGAATCTGTAGCTATGTCTCCCTTTTCATTTCTGATTTTGTTAATTTGGATGCACTCTCTGTGTCCTCTCGTTAGTCTGGCTAAGGGTTTATCTATCTTGTTGATTTTCTCAAAGAACCCACTTTTGGTTCTGTTGATTCTTTCTATGGTCCTTTTTGTTTTTACTTGGTTGATTTCCGCTCTGAGTTTGATTATTTCCTGCCTTCTACTCCTCCTGGGTGTATGTGCTTCTTTTTGTTCTAGAGCTTTTAGGTGTGCTGTCAAGCTGCTGACATATGCTCTTTCCTGTTTCTTTCTGCAGGCACTCAGCTCTATGAGTTTTCCTCTTAGCACAGCTTTCATTGTGTCCCATAAGTTTGGGTATGTTGTACCTTCATTTTCATTAAATTCTAAAAAGTTTTTAATTTCTTTCTTTATTTCTTCCTTGACAGGTTATCATTGAGTAGAGCATTGTTCAATTTCCAAGTATATGTGGGCATTCTTCCTTGATTGTTATTGAAGACCAGTTTTAGGCCGTGGTGGTCTGATAGCACGCATGGGATTATTTCTATCTTTTTGTACCTGTTGAGGCCCGTTTTTTGACCAATTATATGGTCAATTTTGGAGAAAGTACCATGAGGAGCTGAGAAGAAGTTATATCCTTTTGCTTTAGGATAGAATGTTCTATAAATATCCGTTAAGTCCATTTGGCTCATGACTTCTCTTAGTCTGTCTACATCTCTGTTCAATTTCTGTTTCCATGATCTGTCCATTGATGAGAGTGGGGTGTTGAAATCTCCCACTATTATTGTGTGAGGTGCAATGTGTGTTTTGAGCTTTAGTAAGGTTTCTTTTATGTATGTAGGTGCCCTTGTTATTGGGGCATAGATGTTTAGGATTGAGAGTTCATCTTGGTGGATTTTTCCTTTGATGAATATGAAGTGTCCTTCCTTATCTTTTTTGATGACTTTTAATTGAAAATTGATTTTATTTGATATTAGAATGGCTACTCCAGCTTGCTTCTTCTGACCATTTGCTTGGAAAGTTGTTTTCCAGCCTTTCACTCTGAGGTAATGTCTGTCTTTGTCTCTGAGGTGTGTTTCCTGTAGGCAGCAGAATGCAGGGTCCTCGTTGCGTATCCAGTTTGTTAATCTATGTCTTTTTATTGGGGAGTTGAGGCCATTGATGTTGAGAGATATTAAGGAATAGTGATTATTGCTTCCCGTTATCTTCATATTTGGATGTGAGGTTATGTTTGTGTGCTTTCATTCTCTTTGTTTTGTTGCCAAGACGATTAGTTTCTTGCTTCTTCTAGGTTATAGCTTGCCTCCTTATGTTGGGCTTTACCATTTATTATCCTTTGTAGTGCTGGATTTGTAGAAAGATATTGTGTAAATTTGGTTTTGTCATGGAATATCTTGGTTTCTCCATCTATGTTAATTGAGAGTTTTGCAGGATACAGTAACCTGGGCTGGCATTTGTGTTCTCTTAGGGTCTGTATGACATCAGTCCAGGATCTTCTGGCCTTCATAGTTTCTGGCGAGAAGTCTGGTGTGATTCTGATAGGTCTGCCTTTATATGTTACTTGACCTTTTTCCCTTACTGCTTTTAATATTCTTTCTTTATTTTGTGGGTCTGGTGTTTTGACTATTATGTGACGGGAGGTGTTTCTTTTCTGGTCCAATCTATTTGGAGTTCTGTAGGCTTCTTGTATGCCTATGGGTATCTCTTTTTTTAGATTAGGGAAGTTTTCTTCTATGATTTTGTTGAAGATATTTACTGGTTCTTTGAGCTGGGAGTCTTCACTCTCTTCTATACCTAGTATCGTTAGGTTTGATCTTCTCATTGAGCCTGGACTTCCTGTATGTTTTGGACCAGTAGCTTTTTCTGCTTTACATTATCTTTGACATTTGAGTCAATGATTTCTATGGAATCTTCTGCTCCTGAGATTCTCTCTTCCATCTCTTGTATTCTGTTGGTGAAGCTCGTATCTACAGCTCCTTGTCTCTTCTTTTGGTTTTCTATATCCAGGGTTGTTTCCATGTGTTCTTTCTTGATTGCTTCTATTTCCATTTTTAATTCCTTCATTGTTTGATTGTGTTTTCCTGGAATTCTTTCAGGGATTTTTGCGATTCCTCTCTGTAGGCTTCTACTTGTTTATTAATGTTTTCCTGTGTTTCCCTAAGGGAGTTCTTCACATCTTTCTTGAAGTCCTCCAGCATCATGATCAAATATGATTTTGAAACTAGATCTTGCTTTTCTGGTGTGTTTGGATATTCCATGTTTGTGTTGGTGGGAGAATTGGGCTCCGATGATGCCAAGTAGTCTTGGTTTCTGTTGCTTGGGTTCCTGCGCTTGCCTCTCGCCATCAGATTATCTCTAGTGTTACTTTGTTCTGCTATTTCTGACAGTGGCTAGACTGTCCTATAAGCCTGTGTGTCAGGAGTGCTGTAGACATGTTTTCCTGTTTTCTTTCAGCCAGTTATGGGAACAGAGTGTTCTGCTTTCGGGCGTGTAGTTTTTCCTCTCTACAGGTCTTCAGCTGTTCCTGTGGGCCTGTGTCTTGAGTTCACCAGGCAGCTTTCTTGCAGCAGAAAAGTTGGTCTTACCTGTGGTCCCAAGGCTCAAGTTTGCTCGTGGGGTGCTGCCCACGGGCTCTCTGCGGCGGCAGCAACCAGGAAGACCTGTGCCGCCTCTTCCGGGAGCTTCAGTGCTCCAGGGTTCCAGATGGCCTTTGGTGTTTTACTCTGGCGTCCGAGATGTATGTACAGAGATCAGTCTCTTCTGGTTTCCCAGGCTTGTCTGCCTCTCTGAAGGTTTAGCTCTCCCTCCCACGGGATTTGGGTGCAGAGAACTGTTTATCCGGTCTGTTTCCTTCAGGGTCCAGCGGTGTCTCTGGCAGGGGTCCTGCCGCTCCTGGGCCCTCCCCCACGGGAGCCCAGAGGCCTTATACAGTTTCCTCTTGGGCCAGGGATGTGGGCAGGAGTGAGCAGTGTTGGTGGTCTCTTCCGCTCTGCAGCCTCAGGGTTGCCCACCTGACCAGGCGGTTGGGTCTCTCTCTCACAGGGTCTGGGAGCAGAGAGCTGCTCTACTGTGTTTCTTAATTGGAAAATTTGGTTTGCCCTCACATAATATAAATTCCCTGTCTTTTAATAATATTTTGTATGTACTTTTCCTGATATGCCCTTGTCCTGTTAATATCAGTGATGCCATGATGGTAGCAATTCCAAGTAAAGCATTCCTGAATGGAGCAAAGGGAGAATAACTAAAGTTTTTGTTTGTTTGTTTGTTTGTTTGTTTGTTTGTTTGTCATTTAGACTTACAGTCCTCGGTTGGAAGTTTAAGAACACATGTAAAAGTAGGCTGGTAGCCTATAATACTTTAATAGTAAGAGACTAGTTCTTCAGCAGCAAAGTGCACACTCAACCAAATCATACACACACATCTTGACCCTGTACACAGACACACACATTTCCTATACACACACACACACACACACACACACACACACACACACACACATCTTTCTCTCCCTTTTTCTCCTCCACCTACCCCTCTTCCCCCTCCTCCTTTCTTTGAATAGTCCTTTGTAATGCGTTACCATTTTCTTTACTATCTGGAAAATTTGTTATTAAATACAGTCCATTTATGTGCTGTCCTCTTGATATTTAGACTTAATTATAGGCGCAGTTCCCTAAACAGCAGCTCTAGAGTCTTCACATTTCTTCTTAAGTAAATAATGAGATCTGTCAATTATTATTACTAATATTATGCATTAGAGTGATAATTCAGCATTCTAATCAATTTATGTGTTATGTTTTTTTTTATCAAATATCTGAAGCTACTAATATTGAGTATTAT